>NC_135388.1:2497500-2725000 GCF_051989625.1 Stigmatopora argus
AGTAAACAACGTTGACGTTTGACGTCTATGATTGAAACTCAAGACATTTTTTTACCGTATCTTGCATAAAACGTGAACAAAATGGACACTTCATTGTTGCACTACTTTTCTTAAGACTTTCCCTTCAAGGTAACACATTTGTACCCCCTATTAAAACCATGAATATGGAGGTGAAAATGGTGAATCAATGAATTTAAGGCAATTTGAAGGATACGGCTTATACGTGGAGGCGGTCAATGTGCGAGAAAATATGGTACGGGATATTCATGGTTTTGCCAAAGGATCATAAATCAGAGAAACTAAATACAACATATTCAAAACAAACCATTACAATCCCAATCTATTGAAATTATTACTTGAAGCAGCAACATTGAACTCGAAGCTTCTTTTCTAATCAAATTCATCGTTACAGGACAAATAAATTGCAATATTTTCTTCAACCATCATACCGCCTGCTGTTCAAATTGACCAATGAACATGTTTGGCGCAACCAAAGAAACGAACTGGAGGGTTAATGGCCTCAGCAAGACTCCCCTTATTGTGCGTTCATGTCTTTCCGGTTCGGATATGGCAACAACAAAGCACCGTCAGCGCATCGCAAGCTCTAAAATGATCTTAATTAGTGTTGGCTCTTAATTGTTGTCCAGATTTTAGGGACATTTTCCCGGTTAATGGAGCTTGACAACGCCTGAGTCGGAGCTTTTTCTTGTTTCGGTCAACAGATGGAGAGAAAGCGATTTTTTTCTTCCCTTTACTGAATGTGCTGACAATGTGTATACGTGTATATTGATGGAACATTGATCTTTCTCCTGGACAAACATCACTGGAAATCAGTCCAGTTAAAAGATCTGTTAACATTTCGACATTTGGAATAATTCCACGAGAATGACAAACAACAAAATACAGTGGTACCTCGAGATACGAGCTTAATTTGTTCCGGGACTAAGCTCGTATGTTGATATTCTCGTAACTCAAACGAACGTTTGCCATTGAAATGAACTAAAAACTAGTTAATTTGTTCCAACCCTCTGAAAAAAAAACACCAAAAACAGGATGTCAGATTGGAAAAAATGTTTTATTTGTTCAAATTTGCCATCTATTAACAAAGTATCAAATAACAAGTGGTTTCATAGTAATAAAATGTGTTTATATAATTAGACGGATTTCGTGGAGGGTAGAGAGAGAGGGACATAGAGGGGGCTGGGGGGGGGGACTCGTAATATAACATAAAAAATGTAAATGAACTTGGATTACGATGCAGATACACTCAAAAATAAGTTGAATCTAACATTACGCTAAACTTAATTCTAATTTTGTTTTAAGTTTTGATACCTTTCTTCTCCCGGGTTGGCTCTATTTGCCCCGCCTCCACCCTGACTTTCAGATGCAACCTATCGATGGTAGCTTGCTTTTGTATTCCCTTCAAAATATTCCAAAAATTATGCAAACAAATGTCCTCACAATAGGATAACTCACGACCACTTGCCAATGAGAAATAGTATATAATCCTCTCGTATTAGCGAACGCTCCGCCATTCGCACTGACTAACGGGGGAAAACACTGAAAAAATGCAACGCTCCGCCCAGTGCTCGCAGAGGCATTACAAAGAGGGAGTTGCGACCATAGAGACATTACACGAGGGAGTTGCGACCAGAAAGACAGTGGCCATGATGTTCTTATGAGCAGCATCTCACGTCCGCTGTCTGCTCGTATATCAAAATTTGTCTTGAATCTCAAGATAAATATTTGCCCGAAATGTTACTCATATCTCAAATTTCTCGTATGTCGGGCCACTCGCATGTCGAGGTACCACTGTAGATCCATCCATCTTGTGGCGGGCATGGCCTTAATCAGCTGAAAGTGATTCCCGTCTGCGCCATGACGTTACCGTTATTCTGTGACCGTATGCGTCTTCCCCGCGGGGCAATTTAGTCAAAACGAGGTGCTTCCAAGCATTCCTTAAATGACATTTAGCTTCCGTTGTCCTTCTCTATTATGAGTTTCCCTCAGTGAAAGCCCGACTCGTGTCTTTGATTAGATTGCTGTTTGGCTTATGCGCTAGCATTACTTACCTTAATGAGTCGCCGCTAATTGTAATGAATTACCCTGGGGTTGATACATTAGCTCGGCGACATAGAAACACTGTCGTATGCTGTGACCACCCACGAGATTGATCAAAAAAATACAATTAGGCATAAATACATTTAAGATCGTGTGCATAGGACAATTAGCAGTAATTATGACCGTGAAAAATATTGAGCTGGATTCACAATGCGGGTAAAGAAATTGATATGCAAAGAATTATTGGTCTTGGATATTGTTTCAGTATTTTGAATCAAGCGTTGATATTGAATTGAATGGTTTTTATTGTCATTATGCAAGTATAATGAGATTTAAAGGTTCACCACCAAGTGCACAAATAACAACAACAAACAGAAAATAAATAATAAATAAATAAAAAATAAATGATAAATAAATAGTAAACATGACAACAAACAAATAGATAAATAATCAATAAATAAATAATAAATGATAAATAAATAGTTAACACAACAACAAACTAATAGATAAATAATCAATAAATAAATAATACATGATAAATAATTAGTCAACAAAACAAACAAATAGATAAATAATCAATCAATAAATAATAAATGATCAATAAATCGCCAACACAACAACCAACAAATAAATACATAATGAATAAATAATAAATGATAAATAAATAGTCAACACCACAACAAACACATAGATAAATAATAGATAAATACGTAATGAATGATAAATAAATAGTCAACACAACAACAAACACATAGATAAATAATCAATAAATTATAATAAGCAATAATCAATGAATAAGTAATAAATAATTAAGTATTATTCGACAATAAATATGTTATAGTGAATGTAGATGAGTAGTCAACATGAATAAGTGGTCACATAAATAAGTAGGTTTTGATAGTTATCTCAGAACGGTTTAATAATCTGGCATTGGGAAAAATATGGCTCATTCTTATAGGTAACGTCAATTTTTATATATTTTTTTCTGCTAGCAAACATATCGGAATTCATTGTCAATGAATCAATTTCAAGTAAAAGTAAGTTTATATCTCACTATAAGTCACTACTTTTGGTAATTTAAAATAAGGCCTAGCGTCTACATACGTGACATCGCATTTTAGGTCATGACCTAAAATCAGCAAATTTGGCCAACCCAATTAATTGAAATTGGAACGCCATCAATGGCAGCCAATGAGCAGGTTGAGAACGTTTTTTTTTTGTCTTTTCTCTGTAAGTCAACTGGGAGCCGTCAGTCTGGTTGCAGCCGCTTGTTGAGTTCCGATTCATCAGAAAATTGTCCATCCGTCACCGGGCCGCCGACGAGAGATTCGACATACGCATTTACGTCGGGGTAAAAAAAAAAAAAAAACACTCGCATCACAGCCTTGTTAATTATGCCCACATTGTCCTCCGTGAGAACACGAGTCAACTGGGAAACAAGATCACAGACTGCGGTGGCGTTTCTTCTCATTTTTCTGAAAGGGAATCAAACCCGAGAAAGTTCCTGTCTGTTACTCAAAACCATTCTACTCAATTTACGCAACATAACTTCGCCTAATAATCAAACTCATCCTTCCACAAAAATATTTCTAAAAAAATTCAAGCTGAATTGTTGCTGTTCGTTCATAGTCTGAACCAATTTATCCTCAAAAGGGTGGCAAGGGGTGCTGAAGCCTATCCCAGCTGACATCCCTGAATTGGTGTCCAGCCAATCGCAGGGCACGAGAAGACAGACAACCAATCATGCTCAAACTCATACCTAAGGGCAATTTAGAGTGTCCATGCATGTGTTTGGAATGTGGGAGGAAACTGGAGTACCCAGAAAAAAACCCACACAGGCCTGGGCCGAATACCGTATTTTCACGACTATAAGGCGCACCGCATTATAAGGCGCACCCTCAATGAATGATACATTTTATTTATTTTTTCCATATATAAGGCACACTGGATTATAAGGCGCTCTGTCTATTTTGGAGAAAATATAAGACTTAAGTGTGCCTTATAGTCGTGAAAATACGGTATATGCATGTTGATATATTGATAAAATTGGCTTTGGCATTGAACTACGGCTCAGTGTGGTTTGTTTCAATTGAATCAAGTTATTTTTTCTACATAGAAACATTAAACTATTGGCATCATTCTGCAGCTAGGCGTGTAACGCACAATATGGCTGCTGTTGTGTGTCCTATGTGTTTACTACTTAGTCGTCGAGTCATATGAGGTGTCGTCTTGGAATTAATTAAAAGTCAGCAGCGTGAATCGTCAGAACGCTCATTAACGTCGACACTGCCTGATGTGAATTTTGTTGACAAGTTATCAGTGCGACGGCATCACTCGAGAACATCACACACACACACACACACTCACATACACACATGGTGTAGTCAAGCGAGAACAGATGAAGCCATCCCTCATCCGGGCCCAAAATGTTACCCCCCGAAGACCCCTCCCCCCATCATCACTATCACCCTCGTGCTGCGAAACATTAAATTTCTCCTTCAATCTTCTCGCTGTAATCACGCCATATTAATATAATGTAATTGAGCGAGACAGAGCAGTGGGATGCACTGACACACTTATTGACATTAGCGAGCTGTGATACAGTTCCATGGCTTCTCTTAAAAAAAAGAAGAGGGTGGGCCTAATTATGGTTTGATTAGCGGTCACAACCATTACTTGAACTACTTTTGGTCATTTCTTATCTATACGGTTTTTCGGAATAACTGACATCTGAAGTAATCCCACTAATTTCATGGCAAGTGTCTATGATGCTTTATTTTTCTATCTTAAATACCGTATTTTCTCGCATATAAGCCGTATTTGTAACTAAAAAATATATGACTTAATCAAGGGTACGGCTTATATGCGCAAAAATTAGACTTGATATGCGGTCAACAGATAAAACGCTAAACAAAATTTATTTTGACGTCAATTAATGAAATTCAAGAACAAAAAAAATGATATCTTGCATAAAACGTGGAAAAACTCACTCACTTGTGCTTGCCATTGCTCGCTCAGGGCGCCACCCTCTTATCAATAATAATTAATAATAATGAGCGCATTGTGTATGGCAAAGAATTAGCAAATGAGTGAATGATGTGATTTTTTAAAATTATTATAAGTTGCACCAGCCAAAGAATACACAATGAAGAGGAAAAACATTTTTATGGATGTCGCTTTTGAGTATTAAGACAGTAAACTACAAAAAAATGTGACTTATAGTCCAGAAAACACGGGGTGTTTTTATTTTTTTAATTTCCTTAACTTTATACACAATAATAGAAATACTAATATACAAACATAGGGCTGAAAACTGCACTTACATTAAGCAAAATAAATAAATAATAATAACGTATATATATTTTTCTTTTATTATTTAAAAAATGTATTTATTTTATTTGATTTTTTTAATTTTTATATTTATTTATTTTTAATTATTATTTTTATTTGTATTGCATTTATTTATTTATTCGTATTTTTATTTTATTTATTTATTTTTAATTATTATCTGTATTTTTATTTCATTTATTTTTAATTATTATTATTTATTTATTTTCAGGCTGTTTTCCTCACAAAAAGACAATAATTAGGAATACTACCGCACCTTTATATATACTGCAGCTTTATTTCCGTGTCTGATGACTGAGATAAAGAAAATCCCCAGATCCAAACCCCCAAAAGAGGAAGAAAAATCTTAATCTGAAGAGAAATAAATTAGCTATAAGTTGTTTATGATGAATCGAGTCAGGACTTGCTCTGCAAAACACGTGAAAAGCAAGGCTTTACTACGTAAATAATAGTTTCATCTCCCGTCCACACAAGTTGTTTAAAAACGCTGTGAAAAGTGGCCTTTTGAGCCACGGTGGCCACACACGGCTCCACCGTATCAATCATATGATTGTGGCTACGGCAATCTCACCGCTTGAGAAAACGCTCGGCTCACCTGATTGTCTGTTTTCTCGGAACGACGTCTCTCGGAGTGATAAGACCTCAATTACCCGACAATGCGCCACGAACGTGTCAGGGGCAGCGGTCCTTTTACTGCTAGGAATGAGTCTCGGAATGTCATCTCTTGCTCGCGTGATCCCGATTTTGCTTCACTGGCTACGTTCTTTACTAGCAGGAACCAGTAAAAAATGTTTTACAATCTTTCTACTCCCAATCAAACGACCATGCAGAATGGCAATTAAACATTTTTTTCCTCTCTCTTTCAGATATATGTATATATTGGTTGCCTGGAAACCAATTTAGGCCAAATACCTATTGGCCACAGTCGCCTGGAATAAGCTCCAGCACCCCCATGACCCTTGTGAAGATAAACGGTAAGGAAAATGTATTATTGAATGAATATATAACAGAGGTGGCGAACAATTTAGACACAAAGAGCAAAGATTTTAAACTGAGAGTCAAAGAGCCATAGAGGTCAAAAACGGTTTAAAAAATCAAATCTGCCAAATTATTTTTAAATATAATTTATTATTTGTTTTCATGAGCTTTGATGAATTTAAATATGTTTTAGAGAGAATAACCCCTAATGTCTAAAATGTCTTTTCTGTGTCTGTATTCTCACCTTTTTGCTACCGTAACAATGCAATTTCCCAAATATGGGATGAATAAAGTTATCTAATCTAATATAGAATATACATTGTAGTAAATTTAAAATAAATATTTGTGGTTTTTCAAGTACCAGTTTTACTCATTAACATACATTTGAGTGCAACCAAAAGGTAACACAAGAAAAAAAACAGTTAGCTTTAGCATTTAGCCTTAAAACAAAAGTGGGAGACAAATTCCAGACCTCATATGTTGCCAATTTTTGGATTTTGCCCTCAAATAGGATCAGGTCTTTTAAATAGAAACATTGACATTTTTCTTTACGTAAAGTATTTCTTCTAATTCTGGTGACGTGTGAATTTACCGTCCAAGAAAAAATCGGGTGTGACGGTTTGTCGGTCAAGCCTACATTTTGTACAACACCTTAGATGAGTAGATGTATTTTTAACACTATATTTAATTGCGGGACCACTCGGATGTTTGTTCAACCCGTTGGAAAACACAATGCTCTCTAACCGTTGGTTGTTTTGCCGTTGGTCCGCGGCGAAGGTCCGGGGTGCAAGTTCTCAGCTCTTGCGCCATGGGATCGTTACGCCGGTGGACAAAGCCTCTATTGTGATGAGGCTCATTGAGTTGTCGGCGCTTTGTTGGCCAGCCCTGCCCCTTTTTTTCACATCGATCATTACGCGGGTGGCCGCTGAGCTGCCGATGGGGAACCGAGCAAGTGCAAAAGGTGTTTTACGGGAATTGGAAAACACTTATTGACTCATCAGAGACATCTGCAACTTTTTTTTTACATTTATAGCATGCACTTGTGTCCTCTTAAAGTGAGTGTTGTTTAAAGTATCATGGTGAGAGAAGAGCGATAATTTAACTAACATGGTTTCATAATTGTTTTTTGGGTAGTAATCTGGTTATCCGAGACAATGCAAACAAGTTCAAAAACTCTGAATATACTCTTGAATTGAATTGAGTATAATGAGATTTAAAGCTTGTGCACAAACAACAACAACAAACAGACAAATAAATAATAACAATAAATAATAATACTAAATAACAACACTAAAACAATAAATAAGTAGTCAACAACATAAATAAGTAGGGAATTGCACAATTAACAACAAGAAACAGACAAACAGATAAATATTCAATAAATAATATATAAATAATCAACACATATAAATAGAAATAAATAATCAATAAAGAATATATAAATAACCAACATTAATAAATAAAAATAAATAATCAATAAATATAATAAATAATCAATAAATATAATAAATAATCAATAATCAATAAATAATCAACAAATAATCAATAAATAATCAATAAATATAATAAATAATAAAAAAGTAAGTAATAAATAGTCAAAAAGTAATCAATAGTCAAAAAGTAAGTAATCAATAGTCAAAAAGTAAGTAATCAATAGTCAAAAAGTAAGTAATCAATAGTCAAAAAGTAAGTAATCAATAGTCAAAAAGTAAGTAATCAATAGTCAAAAAGTAAGTAATCAATAGTCAAAAAGTAAGTAATCAATAGTCAAAAAGTAAGTAATCAATAGTCAAAAAGTAAGTAATTAATAAATTAATAGTCAACATAATACATTAGTAGTAGTCAACATAATAAAGAAGTAGCAGTCAACATAATAAAGCAGTAGTAGTCAACATAATAAAGAAGTAGCAGTCAACATAGATAAAGAAGTAGCAGTCAACATAGATAATTAATAGTAATCAACAAATATGTATAACCCTTTTTTAACCCAATATCTGGTGATAGTTATATTCCCAATAGCAATAATTGAATTGAAGAATAATAGTAGTACTAAACTGGATTGGTGTATCACTTTTCTAGAGACCCAAAGATACTTTACATTGCATTATTAATCCACTCCGCACTAGGTGGTGATAAACGACTATTATAAACACCGATGTGCTGGGGCAGTTTGGCAAAAGTGAGGCATAGGCCCTTCTGACCACCACCAATCACTCGTTGTACTTTTACGCAGTTGAATTTTTAAAAGTTGGATGAAGAATCCTGCCCAAGAACAGAAAGTATTTCAAAATAACACCAATCAAAAATCTGTGTCAAAGTTTGACGATCATTTTGTCTGTCTTTCTTCAAGTTCGACAAATTTGACCTCATTTGTTGGCGTTTTAATGATTTAGTTTTCCTTCCCAGCTGTTGCTTTTTTCCGCCCCGAGTTGTTGACTATTTCAAAGTACGCAAGTTCATGCATTCCTTAAAGCAAGCACATTTGGAAGCTCATAATGATGAATAAGCTCACCTGCGATATGCCAGTACAGCCCGCAGTAGCAATTAATACCACCTCCCAAAAGAAACGGTAGTAAATTTGAAAAAAATATACTTTTCATTCTGCCCTCGTCGCTCTGCGTGCTCAGTGTGTGTGTTTGTGTGTTTTTGTGTGTGTTTGTGTGTGTCGGCCCGGCCCGGGCCGGAACTTCACAGATGTGCTCCACGGGGCTCTTCATTGTTACGCCGCAGTCAGCAATTTTCCCAGCACTGAGCATATGTGGGAGCTCGGCCTGGAACGCATCCACGAGGTTGAATCCAGGAAGCATTGCTGACCCCAGACAAAATAGTGTCTGCATTTGTGTGTGCGGGTGTGTGGGTGGGTGGGTGTGTATGTTTACGCGCGTAGGCGGATCATTTGAGAGGATTAAAGTGTGACGATAAAACTTTTACGACTCGCCGCCTATTGACAAAATGACCGTGTTGCCATCGTACGCTTGTCCACATATCATAAGCGTCGTGTTTGATTCCATGATGTCCAGCCGTTAATGCTTTACGGCTAACTTTAAAAGAAACGTGCAGTTGGCTTAAGAAGGTCAACGTTGAATGGAGATGATGGGTTGTAAAAAGGACTTGTGAGTGAATTGTACAATATTAGAAAAATAATTACACCCAGGTTTTAAATGGGGTGAGGGTCAGGGTACTTTGTATTTTTATTTACAGAAAATATGCAGGAAAAGATTATAAAGGCACACTTATTCTACAATTATGTGTTTGGACTTTTTAAATGTTATATTAAATATATTTTCCTTTTCAGTGTCACTTAAATACCATACACGGGTATAAAGGGCTTTTTAGCAAACATGTTCTTTATTTATTACTCCTTTATTGAGAAAAGATGAATTTCACATTTTCCGATTTTTCACTTTAAAAAAAAAAAAGATTTCTCCTAACATAGTTCTTATCAGAAAATTAAATATTTCATTTAAAATAAAATGGATTTAAACGTTATTTTCATTCTTTTGCCCTTATTTTCCAAAACCTTTCCCAGTCAAATTTTAAATTGTTCCCTATATATGCCATGTTTCCTTCCAAAAATATACCTTTAATTAAATATTTTATAAATAAAGTCATACCTCTACTTAAGAATGCCTCTATGTACGAAAGTTTCAGGTTACAATTTTTTTTATATGCAAATGAGTTACGAAAAAGATCCAAGTTACGAAATCCCCCAAAAAGTAAATGCATTTCCTTATCCATTATTTCATTTTGAATTTATCTTGACACTTTGACCAATTTGAAAGGGTTTAGTTTGTAGTTGTGTGAGGACCGTGGAACGAATGAGAGAATTTACATATAAAGTACACTTCTACTTACAAAATTTTCAAGTTACGAAAAAAGTCTTGGAACGAATTAATTTCATAAGTAGAGGTACAACTGTACTATTTCAGTGTCACTACTCTCTCCGCTGTTGTTACATAAGAATTGCAATACATGGTGGGCCCACTGCTGGCAGTAAAATATCCTGCTGACCTTTAAAGGCAGGCAAGCCTGTCATATCATTTAACCTCAAGACAGAAGCGCAAGTGCGAGCGACGTCGCGGCCCGCCGCGGCCCTCATTACCGGCCGCTCTGACAGAGCAACTCTCCTTAAAGCCAAACCAGCCGGTGGCGACAGAGCCAGCTTGCCGTTACCAGCTTTAATCAATGCCGGTTCGTTGAAATCCAATGACTAAACTCTGTGCTTAAAACCCTCTTGTACGACACGGTCGCTCATGTGAAACTTTTCTTACTACTAAGTGACTCCAAACAAGTACAATTGAATTGAATTCAATGCTTTTAATTGTCATTCTACAAGAATAATACGATTACAAGCTTTACCACAAAGTGCACAAATAACAACAACAAACAAACAGACAAATAAATAATCTATAAATAAGTAGTCACATCATAAGTAGTCAACAAGAATAAGTAGGGATGTTCACAAATAAAAACAACAAACAAACAGATAATTCATTCATTTTCCGAACCGCTTTACCCTCACAAGAGTCGTGGGGGGTGCTGGAGCCTATCCCAACTGACTGTTGGAGAATCGGTGGCCAGCTGATCGCAGAAAGATAAATAAAATATAAATAAGAAATAACAGCAGGGTAAAGAAATGACAAAAAATGTAAGTGTTTTTTCATTTATTTTCAATACCGCTTATCCTCACAAGGGTCGCGGGGGGTGACGATAAGCACTAACGCAAGGGTGTGAGACTCGGGTTGCTTTAACGTCAACTTAATTTCACGTGGGCCGGACCATTTTAGATATAATATTTAGGTTTTTTTTATAAATGGATTAAAATAACTGGATTAAAAGCCCTGAATATTCAGTTTTTTATAGATCTAAAACAATGTTTATTTTAGCTTTTTTTAAAATATATTTTTAGATTTTACAAAATGATTTTTGAACTAAAAACAGAAAAAAAATGATTAAAAAATTACAATTATTGATTTAAAATGGAGAAAATCAGGAAATTTAATATACATCTATACTCTTTATTTTAATTTGTTCCTAAAACAGAAAGTCGGCACTCGTGATTTACTTTCCCGGGCCACACAAAATGATGCGGCGGGCCAGATTTGGCCCCCGGGCCGCCATTTTGACACATGTGCACTAACGAATGACGAATGAATGAAACAATCAATTAAATTAATCATGTCAGGGACTTTGGGACATTTGAATTTTCTTACAACTTAAAAAAAAAAAACAATTTTCAAGTCACCATCTAAGGTCAGAGTAGAGAGGTCGTATTGGATGTTTATATTGGATTGGGCCGTGTCAGGTACTGATGAGCCCCGCCGGGTTTGTAAATCAACCTCCCCACCCCAGCGGGAAAACATCGTCCGTCAGTGCAACTTCAGTTCGTCCTTGCGTTGTGCAAATTGATCGCCTTGCACAAACATCGGCTATTCCCGAACTATTTCCGCACACGTTCCAGCCAAAGCAAACGCGCAGCCTACATAAGATAGACAACGCACCCGCGTACAAACACGCATTTACCCAACGTAAACACAAAATGTAAAATAACGGCGTGGCCCTGGGGGCCACCAATTGCATATTTTTGACAAAACAATTAGCATCCTGCAGACAGGCTGCCCTTTAACACAACACATCACCTTCATTATTCCCGACCTTCCGTATGTTGGAGTGTGTGTGTGTGTGTGTGTTGATGTGTTAAATGCAAGCCCCCTCACCGCACCCCTAGGAGCGTGGCGAACATTTAATGTGGTGAAACAGGTGCAGCCGGACAGAAAGCATCGCACTCTGACCCCGCCCGCCATCGGCTTTGTGGGGAGAGGCGCAAATTGCTCTTGCTTGCTGAAGCCGAAAAGTGAAAAACGTGTGTGCGTGTGTGTGTGTTTGTTGTTTTGTGTTGACAGATCCAACACTTAGAAGATTTACTTTGATTATTTCTAGTAGAGATGGTGGTCAATATGAAGGTAGAGACTCAACTTATGGGTCAGGATCTAAAGTTTAGTCAAAGTTGGGTCATCACTAGACGTTGCTTATAATTCAATTGGTACAAATGATAATAAAACAAAGGGTGTTTTAAACCCAAGTTTACTGTAAAGATGGGTTTCCTAATGTATTAATGTAAGTTAGAGATATACTAAAGACAATACGGATAGTACATACATTTGGAGTATAACTCAAGCAACTGGAAAATTAAATAGTTATTGAATTGAAGTGAATGCCTTTATTGTCATTATACAAGTATAATGAGATTTAAAGCCTCAGCATAAAGTGCATAATAACATCAACAACAAAACGGACAAATTAATAATCAATACAAATAAAAATAACTCATAAATAAATAGTTTAATTGAATTGATAGCTTTTATTCTCATTATAGAAGTATAATTAGATGTAAAGCTTTCACCACATAGTGCACAAATAACAACAAAAAACCAGACAAATAAATAATCAATAAATGAGGAAGAAATAAATATGTAGTCCAAGCTAGATCAGCAGAGAGGAGTGGTCTGTGTCGTCTAAAATCGATTTTTTTTGTTTAATCGGAAACCAAAAACAAACTTTTTTAATAGTAAAACCTAGTAAAGAAATAGCAAACAGGCCAAATAGGCGCCTGTTAATGTAATGTTTACAGTTTTTGGGATAATTATAACCATAAAATGAACAGGCTTTCGGTAGTCAGAGGGGGAGGGGGGAATAGTATTAGTGGCAAGCTTGGGCAAAGTGCGACTTATAGTCTGGAAAATACGTTACCTACATTATTTTAATCCAAATTCGAGCAAAACTTTTAGAAATTTTGATACCACTTTTATTGACACGTTTTCACCACTTTGCGATGCTGATACATGGAAAATAAAAGTGTTGTAGTTGGTCAAATTGTAAAAATAAAGTCTTGGAAATCAAATTTTCTCACACGTGGGAGGTCCCTGGAAGCTCTGGAATGAGATTTACAAGCAATGCAGCCAAGCAGTTTATCGCACGCAATTTATTAGGGATATAAAAATGTACTTTAGGTAGATTTGCAGGCCGTTTGGATCACAAGCTACTCACTTTATCGCGGCCAATGCAGAACTACTTAGCGTGTATCTGCTGCCAGCCCACCAAGGCGGAACCACCCAGACATGAAATGTCATAGTCATTTGCCATATTTCTCTCTTAAAATGAACATGCAATAATTTACAGGTGGGGGGCCCAGATAAATCTGGGGGTCCGACAAGGTTTCCCCATTTTTGTGTATTTAATTTCACACGTATTTGCACAAGAAAATTACATTTGACTTATCTTCTACAGGTAAATATCAAGGGCCAACATGACCCCGGAACTTGATTCTCCTCGCACTATTCATGAAATCTACACCCACAAAAAAAGCCTCTTGTGAGGATAATTTCTTAGTTTTTTTCGGTTTTTGGAGGGGCCAGGTTTTTTTTTTTTCTGGGTTTGAAACCTCCCACGTAAAGTGGGTCATTCCCCTCAAGACAACTCAAGCGCATAATGTTTTTATCGATGGCGATCGGATTTTATGACCACTAAAATATGCAATTTCTCTCTGATTAAGTGAGCTTCATACTGTGAGACCCAGCTCATTATTTGGTGATATAACCCGTGGCCTTCGTGTTGGCTGTCACTCAGAAGGTGTGAAGACAAAATGAACACGGGAATGAAAGTTGGAATTGGATTATGCTCGAATATTGAATTGAATGCTTTTATTGTCATCATACAAGTATAATGAGATTTAAACATGGGTAGGTAAATTGGATAGGGCAAAGTGATTAGCTTTGGTACCGGAAATTTAAGTTGGGTAAGAAAGGGTGGCTAGGAAATAGCTTTTGTGTTTATATACTGTATTTTCTCGCATATAAGCCGTATCTGTAACAAAAAAATATAATGACTGAAGCAAGGGTGTGGCTTATATGCGCACAAATTAGACTTGACATGCACGAAACTGCAAGGTGACAAAGACGAAACGCCGTAATGCAAAACAATGCATCCGATAGGGTCATTTATTTAAAAAATAGAGACAAGATAAAACGCTTAACAAAATGTATTATTATGTCTATGAATGAAATTCAAGAAAAAAAAAAGGTATCCTGCATAAAATGTGAAACAACTCACTTACTTCTGCCCGCCATTAATCGCTCAGGGCGTCTTCATCTTACCGTAGTCTACCATAGACTTGGTGAAAAGTAGACCACTACAAACACACTTCCTGGTTGTGCTGCTCACATGACTTCTTTGTAACAAAAAATATAATGACTGAATCGAGGGTACGGCTTATATGCGCACAAATTAGACTTGACATCGACAAAACTACAAGGTGACAAAGATGAAACACCATAACGCAAAACAATGCGGCCGATAGGGTCATTTTTTTTCATAATAGAGACAAGATAAACAGATAAAACGCTAAACTAAATGTATTATGACGTCTATGAATGAAATTCAAGAAAAAAATAAAATGGATCTTGCATAAAATGTGAAACAACTCACTTACTTGTGCCCGCCATTAATCGCTCAGAGCGCCGTGATCTTACCGTAGTTTACCGTAGACTTGGTGAAAAGTAGACCGCTACGGAAACACTTCCTGGTTGTACTGCTCACGTGTCTTCCTTGTAACAAAAATATAATGACTGAATCGAGGGTACGGCTTATATGTGCAAAAATTAGACTTGACATGCACGAAACTGCAAGGTGACCAAGAAAAAACGCCATAACGCAAGACAACATGGCTGGTATGGTCATTTATTTTAACCTAAAGAAAAGATAAGCAGATAAAACGCTAGTATTTGTCATCGTTTATCTTCAACCTACACAAGGGACTCAAGATGGAAATTAGCCCCCGGCTACAATCTTACATATATATGTTCATTAACATGAATATAATTCATCAATATGTGCAGTCCCTTGTTAAATAAACCAAAGTCAAAAGCCAGATTTGTTAATGACGTTAGTGTCTATGACGTTGTTAACTGGCACATATGTAAAGAAAGCATTGAAAGGCTCATGCCGGTTTTACTCCAACCTATTCTGCGTCAGAAAGCTCCCTGCTGATTTTAGCACTGCCGTGTCAATCCGCATTTGTCACAACACAACGGCATGACTTCATAATAAAAGAGCGCAAGTCTTCCACTGATCTCCCAGAAGTCTCTGAGGGATAATGTCTGACACCTGACTCTTGCGCAACCTAAGCTGTACATCAAGCAAGAATGGAAAACTCCACCTTAGGAGCTGAAACAATTTGTCCTCAGTTCCCAAATGCTTCGTGAGTGTTGGAGAAAAGGATGATGTAACACGGTTGTAAACATATTCTTTGCTCCAAGTGTATTGCATAGAATTCCCAAGATAAAACAAGAAGGAAGTTCATTGGAGTTTGGGTTTTACACAAAAATGGGGTTTAGGTCTTCTTTACATGGGGTTAGGGTTAAATGGCTAATAGATGGAATGTACTGGAAAATGTTGTGTAGAAAATTGCTTCAACATGGACACCGCCGATGTAAGCCTCAATTTTTCTCTGTCCCAAAAATCGATGAGCTGAGTGGATTGAGCACGTAGAAAATGGTGGTAGTTAAGTAATCTGTTGTTTTTATCAAAACATGCTACTGTCTTTCCGTCTTTCTTGAATCATGTTGTGTCTTGGGACTTACCGTATTTCCTCGCATATTAGCCGCCTCCGCGTATAAGCCATACCCTTAAAACCGTTCAGTTTTACAAGGCGGCCCCTTTTGTTTAGCGTTTAATATTTTCCCTATTTTGAAATAAATGACCTTATGACATTGTCTTGCGCTATGGCGTTTCGTCTTTGTCACTTTGCCGTTTCGTGCATGTCAAGTCTAATTTGTGCGCATATAAGCCGTACCCTCGATTCAGTCATCATTTATAAATAAATACAGCGTATATGCGAGAAAATATGGTACTTCCTCCTCTGACACACTTTCAATTTTGTATTCTGATTTGTTGCACGATAAAGTCAACAAGTAACTTCAGTTTTCCATTGACTCATTTGCCCTTGCCTTTAAATTTATCATTGGTTTCAAGTAGAAAACGGCAAACTGTTACAAGCCTTATTTCAATTACACAATGTCACTATCTGTGGAAGTCAGGATTATTTATTTGTTAATACTCATTGACAAGACTAAAATGAAAATTAGGGTGTAAAAGGCAGCCCGGGGAACGAGTGGTTAGCGTTTCAGCCTTGTAGTTTTGGGTCGAGGGTTCGTATGGAGTTTGCATGTTCTCCCTGGGCTAGCCTGGGGTTTCTCTGAGTACTCCGGTTTCCTCCCACATCCCAAAAACAAGCAAGGTAAGCTAATTGTATGCTAAAGTGTCCCTAGGTATGAGTGTGAGCGTGAATTGCTGTCCATCTCCTTCAGAGTGTCCCATGCCTGGTGTCCAGAATTAGCTGGGATCGGCTCCAGCATCTCCTGCGATCCTTGTGAGGATAAACGGTTCAGAAAATGAATGAATAGTGTGCAAAAACAGCGAGCCAGGGCAAGTCTGTTGATATCTATGTATATAGAACACACCTTCCATGATAGCACATACCGTAAATACACTCTGTAGTCGTCTTTCCGACAATGCAATCGGCATGTTTAAAGAGTGGCATTAAAAATGGATGGTTGTGTTGGCGTATATACCCGCTTCCTTCCCTTTCCACCGAGCAATCCCTGTTAGCGGGGAGGAGGGAAAACAGAGACATACAGCGGGAGAAGCCACAGGAACTCCTGCCCTACCCCGCTGAGAACGATATGAACTTCACAACCGAAGCGGAGACACGCGTCCCACAACTACTGCAATATTTATCATCGTGGTTCTACCAGCTCTAGACACCAATCTGTGTTACGCAATCGAATTCCTGGAGTTGTCCACGATTCCAAACGCTTCCCTTTGAGAATGATGGATCATCAAAGGAGATATCATGTTGGCTAGGCGGATCTAAAAGCACCCTTGAACAATACCACGACAACTGCTTCCACCTGAGATAACCCCTCCCTAGAAAAAAACATTTATCATGTGAAAGGGGTGCAGGCAGTTGGAAAGTGGGATGGAACCATGACAGACAATTCAAAGAAGCTTCATGGCACCAGCTAAAACGGAACTGTCTGATAAGACAGTCCGGCTATGGTATTAATCTGTGTACTGTGTTTCGGCAGCAAAGATACGGAGAATAAACGGGCTGGCAAAATGTCTTGGCGTGTATACAGCACGTAGACAATGTTAGCGACAAGCTGTCCACAGTCAAAGAGTACCGAACAACATCATGGCCATCTGCTGCATTAGTCTGACCAACTTACTTAAATGTTGTCTGCTGCCTTTTAAGACCACTTATTGTATTTTCTCGCATATTGGCCGCATTCGCGTATAAGCCCTACCCTTAAAATTGTCTTAAAATTGTTGAGTTTTACAATTTATCTCGTATAAGCCCCCCCGATTCACAATTTTCCCCTCCATATTCATGGTTTTATCAGGGCGTACAAATTTCTTACTTTTCAGAGATACCGTATGAATCGATGCCGGATTGAACATTCCGAAAGGGTGTTGCCGGCACGTAGACAAATTTAAAAAGGATGTCATGTGAGCAGTACAACCAGTAGCGGTCTAGTTTGTCATCCTTAGGTAAGATGGTGGCGCCCTGAGCGAGCAAGTGAGTTTTTAATCACATTTTATGCAAGATATGGTTTATTTTTTCTTGAATTCCATTCGTAGACGTCAAAATAAATCTTGTTTAGCGTTTAATCTTTTCTCTATTTTGAAATAAATGACCGTATCGGCCGCATTGTGTTATGGTGTTTCGTCTTTGTCACCTTGCAGTTTTGTGCATGCCAAGTCTAATTTGTGCGCATATAAGCCCTACCCTCGATTCAGTCATTTTTTGAGCGACAAATACGGTAAATATATATTTTTCGTTGATTTCAAGATTTGCATTGAGCCTGAGGGCGGTTGTCCTAAATAATTGCACAATCAAATTGATTTCAGATGATAGCTTGTAGGTCTCTTGGAGTTTCTTTTTACTTTGAGAGCAAAAATTCTGTATTTTCTTTCCTCATTAATAATTGGCCTCCAGGCTCGGTTATGTAAAGCACTGGTTCACAATGCTAGCTAGAAAAACTCCACTTCAGCCATGATTCTGTATAGATAATTGGTATAAATATGGTGTATGATTTGTAGACACTGTGTTAATTTCTAAATATGCAGGTTGGCGATTATCATGACTCGCCAAAAAATCTCCTTGCACCGTTTCACATATTGGACTCAAGTTTGCTAGCTTCTCATAAGCGGAATATCAGATACAGTTTGGACTTTAGCCCACGTACTGTAGCCCAGTTTGACCTTTCGTTCTACTCGTGTGGATCAATAACAGCTTGTATGTCTTATAAACTTTTCACTTGCTACCAATATCGGCATGTTGGAGCTTGGGAATGGATTCTTTTGAAATGTTTAAAGATTTGTAAGCAATCAAGTCAGCCATGAAAAAGAGTTAATGGTTTTAGCCAATGCTTATTTTCAACTAACTCAACCATTTCACACAAACTAAGTTTTTTTTTTTCATTTTGAAACCACAAGAGGACACTTAAATAAAAGAATATCTGCCAAACTGAATATCCTTCCTCACCCAAATTGTTATGATATAATGATTCATAAAAGACAAATCTGATTTACTGAAGTTAGGTGAAGGCAAAAGCTGGTATGGGAAACTTGCAGAGTAGGTTTGTTGATTTTTGGATTCAAGAACTGATTCATATTAACTGCTAACGAAAATTCTCTGCACCTGATCCCAGGTTCACGCATGGGTTCAGAGTGCAAAGACCCTAAAAGATGGGTACAGGTGTACCTCGAGATACGAGCTTAATTTGTTCCGGGACTGAGCTCGTAAGTTGAATTTCTTGCAACTCAAACAAACTTTTCCCATTGAAATGAACTAAAAACAAATTAATTGGTTCCAACCCTCTGAAAAAACACCAAAAACAGGATATTGGATTGGAAAAACATTATTTGTTCTAATTTGCCATCTATTAACAAAGTAACAAATAACTAGTGCTTTAATTCTACTAAAATGTGTTTAATAGTGCTAAAATTAGACAGTTTTTTTGCATGGCAGCGCGCTTGTAACATAGCATAAACAAATTTAAATGAACTTGGATTATGATGCAGACACACTCAAAAATAAGTTTAATCGAACCTAACACTAAACTTAATTCAAATTTTGTTTGACATTTTGATACCTTTCTTCCCCCGGGTTGGCTCGATTTGCCCCGCCTTCACCCCATTTTTCAGATGCAACCTATCAAGCTTTTGTATCCCCTTCAAAGTATTTCCAAAATGATGCACACAAATGTCCTCACAATAGGATAACACAAGACCACTTGCCAACAAGAAGTAGTATATACTCCTCTCGCATTAGCGAACAGGCTCCGCCATTCGCACTGACTAACGGGCAAAAAACACTGAAAAAATGCAACGCTCCGCCCAGTGCTCGCAGATACATTACAAAGAGGAAGTTGCGACCAGAGAGACAGTGGCCATGATGTTCTTATGAGCAGCATCTCGCATCCGCTGTCTGCTCGTATATCAAAATTTGTCTCATATCTCAAGATAAATATTTGCTCAACATTTTACTCCTATCTCAAACTGCTCGTATGTCGGGCCACTAGTATGTCGAGGTACGACTATAGTATGTTCCTTTTACTATTCATATTCAAGCCAGCATGTTTCCATATGACATCCCATTTTTCCCAACTCCATATTAACTGTCCGTCCAGCATATTCTGCAAAGCCTTTCTTATTGTAATGCTCTCTTCGTCGGCTCCAGTCAATTATGGGATATGCATTATCCTTTGAGCATTTGTGTCTTGTTTGACCTCTAAATCTGCAAATAGCTCCAGACAGCACAAACAAGCGCATATGTCTTTGTTTGAAACAAAGCGGTGCTCCGTATTGATTATTTGTCTTTGCCAAACAGCGGCTTCAACATGCCTTATCCATATTTATCACAGAAACAAGCACCGCCACGCGTTTGTGTATTTTTTTTTTTCTTTTCCTCGTGGGCGCATGGTCGCGGATTGTTATGCATAGAGTGACACGACCTGCAGGCGCAGCTCAGATGCTTATCGCCACGCCGCTCTCATCTGATGGCGAAGCGGCGCTCGGACAAAAGGCGCCCCCTCCTAGACGTCGCTCGTATCTGCTCTTTAACAATTCCATCAGCGGCGGATAAGCCGGCCAGCAATAAAAAAAAAAAGCGCCGTGGCAATACTTGGAGGGATCTACTAGCGGGGATGACAGATCGCTTAGAAGATGGATGAAACATCAAAAATGTGCTTGGAAAAACACATTGCATGAAATAGGAGATAAAACAGGGTGGTAAATGTCAACGGGAAATCTGCAAGGGCTGCTAAGGGTGGAGTAAAAGATCAAGGAAGCCAGGTATAATCCCGTTTGCATTGCTGTAACTATTAAGCGAAGAGTTTTGGGAAAAGGACAAGTGCTATTGTTGCAGTTTCCTATTATTCAACTGTTTTTATAGGTTTCAATTGCATTAATAGCAGAAGCGCTACAGGCTCAAAAGACAAATTAGTGAACTAGGATTCTACCTGTACAGTAATCCCTCAAATATTGTGGTTATTATAGACCAAACATGGCCGCGATAAACGAAAAACCGCAAAGTAGGATCACCCCCATTACAACTACCACAATACACTTTTTCACACCTATACAGAAATACAAGTACACAAGTACAATGATAAAAAACTATATTTATTAAATATTACAGCTATAAGCATGTCAAAAGACTGTATTGTACATATTAATATTTAAATATAATGTATATATTTAAAAATATAACTACTTTAAACATTGTACTCCCAGTGAAAATAGTACCTCTCCATGTGATATAAATCCACCAAAACAGAATGAATGGGAGTTTTAGTCGAAGTCCTCTGTCTTTGTTTGGTCCGCGATATTCGAGGGATTACTGTACATGTCAGATTATTTTGTACTTTATTACATTTTAGCATTATATCGCAAAAAAGACAGTGATGGAATTCTGAACAACACCAACTTCTATTATTAACTCTATCACATTACATTTTTACAAAATGATCTTTAAAAAAAGTAGCATTTTTTTTAAATCCACAGACAGAAGAATTTTAAATATTATTTCAATCAAAATCAAGAAAAAACAAAATCATCTTAAAAACCAAACCAAATATATTTCCATAGGAATCAGATTCATTGGAAATTTCAAGTTAATAAAAATCCAATCCACAATTTCCTTTGGACATAATTTGCATCAAGTCCTATCTCTTCAGCTCTCACGATATCATATCAAATCAAATGATATCTTTTACGACGAAGGACCCCATCAGTCACATGTGACACTGGCTGCCTCATGACGACTTGTATTTGTTTCTACGATTTGTCACGCTATTTCCCATCAGCGAACAATGCAACTTTCCATGCTGTCAAATTCCTCTTTGCTCCACACTCACTCGCCGACTTATGATTGACAGGTTGCCCGAAATGCCACCCTCCTACCGCTACTGCTGCCACGCCATGAATACTGATTGACATTCAAAATGAACAGTGTGATAGGAAAGTTGGCAAATTCCATGAGATGCCCCCTTTTTTAACCGAAGTCGCAAAGTTCCCAAGGACCCACAGCACATTTGCAAAGCGGTAGCGAGACAATGAGGGACTATTTTGCATTCTACTAACCAAGGACGCCATCCCCCAGGGGAAGAAAACTGCTTTCTAGAAGGAAGAAATTTTCTTCACTCTCACCATACAGTTTGATGAGACACCCCCTCTACCAATACCCATCCTCACCAAACCTTCTGACCAACTAACAGTGACCCCCAAGGTAAAACAATCAGTGTAGTCCAATAATTTAAATACCTAGAAAACACTCTCGACTCTCAACTTGTCTTTACATGATAAAATATTCTCTGAACATAATGACATTCAGATTTGCCCAATTTTAGCTTCTTTAGAAACAATCTAACTCAGGGCTGGCCAAGTCCGGTTCTCCAGAGTCGCTATCCGGTCTGCTTTCCAAATAATAGCGGCTCTCGAGGACCGAACTTGGCCACCCCTGAGTTAGATTGTTTCTAAAGAACCTAAAATTGGGCAAAGTGAATGTAATTCTTTTCAGAGAATTGTTTATCATTTAAAGACGAGCTGAGAGTCAAGAGTGTTTCCTAGGTATTTAAATTCTTGGACTACACTGATTGTTTTATCTTGGACAAAAATGTTGGGGGTCACTGTTCGTTGGTCAGAAGGTTTGGTGAGGATGGGGATTGGACGTGGGGGTGTCTCATCAAACTGTGTGGTGAGAGTGAAGAACATTTCTCAATATCACTCATGACTTACTGCCTACTAAGTTGTTCATCGGCCTGCAAGACAACACTAAAACCAATTGAAAACGTTTATAACAGGGGTGGCCAACTCCAGTCCTCGAGAGCCGCAATCCGGGCTGTTTTCCAGATCTCCCTCCACCAACACACCTGAATCAATTAATCGGGGCCAGTAACAAGCTTCTGGAGATCTTGCTGATGAGTTGCTCATTTGATTCAGGTGTGGTAGAGGAGGGAGATACAGAAAACAGACCGGATAGTGGCTCTTGAGGACTGGAGTTGACCACCCCTGGTTTATAAGGAAGCTCTGAAAGTATGGGACAGAAAACCAAAGACGCACCACCACTATCAGATCTTTAAAAAAAATAAAACACCTGAACTGGAAAAATAGTGTTAAATATGCAGATGCCACCTTAGTTTACAAAATATTCCATCGCAAAGCTCCTCCTCCACTGCAAGATTTTGTACAAAAAAAATCCAATACATCAACAAGGGCTGGCTCTAGAGGTGACTGTGTAGTTCCCTTCAAAAAAACGTGCTTGTTTCAGTTGCATATGCCAAAATTAGTGGACTCATGAATTGAAATCAAATATGCTTAGTTTACAAAATCTTCCAACACAAAGCACCTCCTCCACTGCAATATTTTGTCCCCAAAAAATCCAACACATCAACAATGGCTGGCTCTAGAGGTGACTGTGTAATTCCCTTCAAAAAGACTGCATTCAGCCAAAGCACCTTCTCTGGAACTCAATACCAATTAGCATATGTGAACTCCCATCTCTGAACCTCTTGGCCAATCATCTTAAAGCCCGGTTGTTAGACCAACAAAATTGCAATCGCAACCCTACACACATGCCAATGTCTGCAGGGATTTACGACCTATCACCTCCGCATCTGTTGCGGCTGGCGGTGTCATCTGCATGTCATTTTCATGAATACCATGTATCATTCTGTCTGGGAGAAATGTAAACACGGCACTCAATTCAATATGATGAGCCGCGGCACGCTATTGTACAAAACATTCCGATCCGACATGATGCAACATAATAGAACAACATGATATACAATGAGATCCAATGTAATACCATATGGAGCGATATGATTGAATGCAATTTGATATGGCAACATGAAGTCATGTGTATAATATGATCTAAATTGATCCAATATGGGTTTCAATAAAAACTAAATTGACGATATATTGCCGTGCCCAATGGTACCATATGTTGCAACACAATATGATGCTATACCGTAATGTACTACGCTATACCTATAAACTTATTTTCACGTGGTATGGGCCAGTAAATGGGTGAAGGGGGGGCTTGGACCCAATTTCGGGGAAAGGTTTTAATTAAATAGACCAAAAACAAAGTGCTAACAAGAACCGGGAATCCAAAAATGCTAAATTAATTAGCAAGAGAAGAAACCACAACTAACTCAACACAAACCACCAAAAGCATAAAAATCCAACACCTCGCTATACAACATAAGGCCAATGTGCAGCGACACAGTTGAGTGGTTTTCACTCCCGGCTCACAGTTATGAGATCGAGGGTTCAATTCCAGCCTACATAATTCCAGTGTTGAGTTTGCATCTTCATAATGTGCCCGTGTAAAGGTTTCTTAGGGCTTCTTTTCAGCATCCTGATAGGCTGATTGGATGGAAATTAGCCTTCTGATGTCATCTTACATATTTAAATATGTTTGTTCTTTAACATGAATATGTAATATATTTTCCTTAATATGTACTTTCCCTTTATTAACTAAATGCAACTCAAACTGAATTTTCCATCGGTCTGATTGTGACCTGTCCGTAGTTGGTACGTCAAGGCTCCAGCACCCCCGTGTACTTCGCGAGGATAAGCGATACAGAAAATGAATGACACGATGCCACACTATGTGATGCATTTTTAGAAGATGAGATGCAACATGATGCAAAATAATTCAAACCTATGTGATTGAATGTGATTCGATACAAATAGTGCGTGTAACAAAAAATGACTTGGACAATGGTTTATCCAGTAATATTTGACTTGGCTCCAGCATTCCTCAAATACATTGTGCACAATTCCAGCGCCTCTGAAAAGTAATAACAGAGTGGCTGCACCGTGGAAGAGCTCCATCCGAAATGACAAGTGAATTATTCCCCTTGCCGTATAGATTTTATGCACTCCCGAGCTAAAATGGCGCTGTTTGTCAAGGCACAGTTCGGTAGTGATGTCATCACTCTGGAAAATGCATTGACATATGATTTGAAAAAAATATGACACACCGCTGTATGAAACTATACAGAGTGATACGGTATAGTACAAAAAAAATAGGCTAGGATTTCAATTGATAAAATGCAATTTGGAAAGATATTATTTCACATGAAATAATGAAGCAATACAAAATAAATGATATCTAGTTATTGTGATGCAGTGCAACACAATTGTAAGATGTGAAAAGATATGATAAATATGATACACACTACAAAAATGAGATGATATAGTATGCTGATATTTTATACAATGTGATACAATACAGTAAATTATGATATGATTCAGTAAAGTCTCTATATATTTAATAATAAATAAAATAAAATAATAAATATATATTTTTCCAAGATACATTATGAAGTAAAATATAATAAATACCATAAGGATGAGCAGGGCAGAAAAAAATGAATGAATATCATACTGTACAAAATAATGATGAAATATGAGTCAGTAAAGTATGATGTGATATGATGCAATATATTTTTCCCATGATACATTATGAAGTACAATATAATAAAAAACGTCCTGCGATTGGCTAGTGACCAAATTAGGGTGTTCCCTGCCTACTGCCTATTTAACTGGGATTGGCTCCAGCACCCCCGCGACCCTGGTAAGGATGAGCAGGACAGAAAATAAATGAATGAATATGATACTGTACAAAATAATGATGAAATATGAGTCAGTAAAGTATGATGTGATATGATGCAATATATTTTTTCCCATGATACATTATGAAGTCAAATATAATAAAAACCGTGCTGTGATTGGCTAGTGACCAATTCAGGGCTTGGCTCCAGCACCCCCATGACCTTGGTAAGGATGAGCAGGACAGAAAATGAATGAATGAATATGATACTGTACAAAATAATAATGAAATATGATCCAATATGGTAGACGACAACTTTTCAAGCAAATTTTTTTTGCAAAATTATACATTGTGGTTCAATCCTTGACACGATAAGAAGTATAAAATTGTCCAAGTTGATACGATACTACATGACACATTGCCTTGAGTTTATGCCTTTGCATACAAAACATGATGGCATGATATTACAGAACGCAAAATGTCACAAAACCATTTTACACTCCAACACAACTGATGCAACATCACGCAATCCGATACGATACGATACGCATCCGCATGATAAAACCCGGCCCAACGCAATCTGATTTCAGATGACACTCTTACAACAAAGTGCCACGCAACAATCACAAAAAGCCGGGTTGAAAAGTCCAATCAGCACCATGTCGCTAGCAGAAGATAGCGCTTCGATGCTTCTATCCGTGGCTTCCAGGAAGAGAAAACGCAGCGCTAATTCCCAACGGCCACGAGAAATATCAAGAAACCCAAAGAGAGAGAGTGAGATAGCAAGGACGGCTGACACAACAAAAATTTGGGGGGTTCTTGAAGAAAATATGAGCTGAAGGGAAGAAGAAGTCAGCCAAAAGCATTTTTTTAAACCCGGTTTTACAGCAGCTTACGAAACTGGGTGAAAGCGCATCATCAAACGGTCTTGCCGAGCAGTCGTCAAATCACTTGAAAGCATTATGTTAACCAATGTGTATCTGTCATAACAGGCTGGTGTCCATCATACATTTGTAACTTGATGAAATGAGCATGTGTTTTCTATTGATCAGGAGTTGAGGAACATTATTTTGTTACGAGTCATTTCTCACTACAAAAGTTGGTTGTAAAATCATACAAGGAATTGCAGAGTTGCCAAATACTACAAATGTTCCGTAGTTTATTACGTCAGTTTTAACTAAACTACAAAATAGGCATTTTGGACATCATTTTGAACGCCATTTTGCGTTCTGGAATATCATGCCATGCCATCAAGACTAAGAATAATGACGATTAATTTTGAATACTTTTTGCATTTTACACGTTTTCAAAGCGTTCAATTATGTTGAAATTTGAAATGGAGCATCATGTTCTAAACCACACGTGTCAAAATGGCGGTTTGGGGGCCAAATCTGGCCCGCCACATCATTTTGTGTGGCCCGGGAAAGTCAATCATGAGTGCCGATTTTCTGTTTTAGGATCAAATTAAAATGAAGAGTATAGATGGATATTAAATTTCCTGATTTTCCCGTTAACGCGGCCCGCGAAGCAACCCGAGTCTGACACCCTTGTTCTACACAAAATAGGCATTTTGCATCAAAACAAAGGATGACAATTAATTTTGAAATACTTTTTGCATTTTACACATTGTCAAAACGTTCAATTATGTTAAAAGTTAAGTAACTTCACTTTTTGTGTAGACGTCTGTTAGCCCATAAAAACAAAACAGGAGTAATAGTTGATTTGCCGTTTGTGGTTTTGAGAGTTGATGACCGAAAATAAGAAACTAATTATGTAGCATTGGAAAATGAGTTAATATTGAGCTTTTTTGTTTTTGTTTGGGATGCTGGTAAATGTCACTAGAAAAACGGTCTCAAAATTAGTGTACCATAGACGTCATGGGTAGAGTAGTGGCATATGTTCCAAACCAGTTCTAAACCAGACTTAATGTGAATCAGGGTAGTAGCGTGTTGAGCAATCTAGGTGCGACAATATGATTTTTGACGTTTGGCAGCTCAGTAAATGTACCATAGACATCATGATGAATAGAGCAGTGGGATATGTTCCAAACCAGTTCTAAACCAGACTTAATGTGAATCAGGGCAGTAGCATCTGGAGCAATCTTGGTGCGACAATGAAGATTATTTTAGTGTGACCAGTTTTAAAGTAGTCATGATCTTGTGGACAAATAATTGAACAGCCTAGATATGCAAAAGAACTTAGCTCAGGTGATTTTGGAGATAACGTGTATAGATTTTATACTTTCACTATCACAAGTTTTTACAAACTGATTAAAATTATTGAACCCTGTCTTTGAGTTTTCAAAATTGTCAAAGCTCACACTGATCCAGGACTTTTGAAATTGTGCACCAACAAAATCTGTGCTGGGATATATAAGGACAAGGTGCACTCTACTTTTTTCACTTCGCTGGAGAGGAGAGTAACTCAAGAAGAAGAAAACCTGAATTTGTCTTGGTAGGAGCACACAAGATGTCCAGCAGTGTGTCAAAGACGGATTTTTTTCTCCTGTTGGACGGAACAATGTGGTGTGTTCCTGACAGTAAACGCAGTCATCCTTCAGGAGACTCCATTTCACCGACGATTCTTGCTGACTGATGCGACTGTCAAAATGAAAAAAATAGAAGAAACTCTCCCACCCACATGCCAGCCTGTGGTGTGTATCTTCGGTGAATAAATGTACAGTAGAACCACAATTTATAAAATGTACAAGAAAACTGTAATCCAAGTACAAAAATGATGTGCACTTTCAATTATTTGATGTTTATGGACAAATAAAATAAATATATCCACTTTTGTCATGTCATTTATCAATGACTTTAGTGTCTTTGATGTTTGTAGGAATGCATTTTCTCCCTAAATTGATTAAATGTTTGGGAAGCATCAAAGACTAAAATGTTCGTAATATTTTTGAAAATGTAATTGAGGTGTTGAAAAAAACACGTATGGTACATGTCTTTGATGTTGTGGAAAATAGAAGTTACGAACATCAAAGACCAGAAAACCTTAAAAAATGTGTCCACTTGAAATTATTTGATTTTCATGAAAAAATAGATATGTTTGTGCTGTCATTCATCAAAGACAAGATGTTGCTTGTTACGAACATCAAAGACAAGAAAACCTTAATCAAGTCAATTGAAAATGACGTCTACTTTAAATTATTAGATTTTCATGAAAAAACATTCATGTTTGTCCTGTCATTCATCAAAGACTTTTACGTGTCTTGTATGTTGTGGGAAATAGAAGTACAATAAAAAGTACATCCGATTTCAGGGAGACCATCAAGGTGCTGCTTGTTACGAACATCAAAGACAAGAAAACCTTAATCAAGTCAATTGAAAATGGCGTCCACTTTAAATTATTTAATTTTAATGGGGAAAAAAAACATTCACGTTTGTCCTGTCCTGTCATCCATCAAAGACCTTTACGTGTCTTTGATGTTTGTATGAATGTGTTTTCTCCCGAAATTGATGTAAATGGTAAACATCAATGTCCAAAATGATATTTGAGAAACTCTGACAAAAAACACATAAGGCACGTGTCTTTGATGTTGTGCAAAATACAAAAAAGTACATCCGATTCCAGCAAGACTATCAAGGTGTTGCTTGTTACAAACATCAAAGACAATACCGTCTTCCGAGTGTATTTTCATGAACCTCAATTACGTCTTTGATGTTTCGGAGAACACAAAATGAAATCCTTCAGCCTCCTCATTTACACAGAGAATAAGTATGCTTTACGCCGGTGTTTTTACAAACGCCTTTTGAATTCACAATGTCTTTTTGCCCTCGTTGTTGGAACCGCCCGCAACTCCGTTTCAGCTATTTTTACTCTTGCTCCTCGTGTTCGGTGTGTGTGTGTTTCATTTCATTCATCCCGTTTCACAAAAGCCGTCTTTGTGACGGTGGAAGACGAGTCCTGGAGAGAGGAAATGTGTCAGGCTTCAACATATTGGAATATGTTAAGCGTGCTGAAGGATGTGGTGTCTGGGTTTGAAGACATTTAAGACACTAGTGGTGTAAGCGGGGGCAGAGTGAAATATATAATACAATGGGAGTGATGCAGCTGGGAAAGTTCGTTCCGGGTGACCCTGCAAGGATGAGGAGAGGTGTTCATCCTGGTGGGGGTGACCTCACCGGCCCTGGGTGACACTGAGGAAGGATGGTCCAGGTGGAACCTTTGACTTTTCGTGGAACAACGGAGCTCAGTGGCCATAATTAATCTTCATTAAAAACTATGTTGTCTGCTCTTCGTGGCCTCGCTATACCAACTTTGTTCATGTCGGTAGACAAACTTTACAGCACTAGAACAATATAT
This sequence comes from Stigmatopora argus, assembly GCF_051989625.1. Taxonomy (NCBI): domain Eukaryota; kingdom Metazoa; phylum Chordata; class Actinopteri; order Syngnathiformes; family Syngnathidae; genus Stigmatopora; species Stigmatopora argus. The sequence goes on from NC_135388.1 coordinate 2,527,385, forward strand.
GGAACAATATGTAATGTAGGAAATCTGAAATGGCACCAAAAAGGTACTTTATAAAATTTGCGGTGACATTCACACTACGTAATGCGTTTTCTGTTTTTTATTTTTATATCTTGCTTTGACTTGTCTTCATTTTCGAAAGATTTTAGTTGATGTTTGGGAAAATACTGGAGTACATTTTGTTAAGAGGTGTTAACAAAAATGTAAGGTGTTTTTCAAAGACCACATATTCTGAGAAAACACTGTCCTCTTTAACAAAGACTGAATTTTTCTTTTAATGTTAACAAAAAAAGGCTTTTCTTTCTACCCATTAGTTTACTTTAACACGTAATAACCTAAATGTGAATGATACTTGTGAAAGAACATGTTGTTTATTTTCATTTTTAAAAAAAAAACATGTATTGTCAATGCTCTAAATCAAGGGTGTCAGACTCGGGTTGGTTCGCGGGTCGCAATAACATCAACTCAATTTCATGTGGGCTGGACCATTTTAGATATAATATTTAGATTTCTTTTTTTTTAAATTGGATTATAAGAACTGGATCAAAAGCCCTACATTTTCCGTTTTTAATAATAATAATAATCGGACATAGGCCATGTCGTCATTACCACAACACAAAAAGCCTACTTGTCATCACACGCAGAACTGCGTGTGACGAAATTGATGGTGCTTCTCCATAAGCTACGTTTAATCGGCAAAAGACCTAAATAAGTGTAAGTTACGGACTTGTAATTTGTCATTCCGCTGTTGTGGATACAGGTCGCTTACCTCTCGATTACATACAGGTCGCTTACCTCTCGATTACCGCACACTGTCTGCCACTTACCTTCCTTCAAGTCAGCTAGTAGGAGGCAGATCACCAACCAAACATCTATTCATATGCCGCAGAAGGGAATGTGTGTATGTTAGCGCGAGTTTAGATGTCTGATGGATGTGGGGAAAAAAACTGTCCTTAAGCCTATTTGTCCGAGCTTTGTGGGACCTATAGCGTCTGCCAGAGGGCAGCAGCTGGAACAGATTGTGACCAGGGTGGTAAGGGTCCCCTATGATGTGCTTGGCTCTGCTGAGGTAATGCGGGCTGGCAATGTCTTCAAGTGAGGGCAGAGAGCAGCCGACAATCCTCTGGGCAGTGTTAATCACTTTCTGCATGGCCTTTTTGTCTGCCGCCGTGCTTCCAGCGTACCACACTGTGATGCCGTACGCCAGGATGCTCTCTACAGTGGTTCTGTAGAAGGTTCTCAGAAGATTGGAGCCCAAGTTGTTCTTCCTAAGTACCCTGAGGAAATGGAGTCGTGTCTGAGCCTTCTTCACCACTGCCGTGGTGTTTGTAGACCATGAGAGCTTGTCCGTGACGTGGACCCCCAGGAATTTAAAGGACTGGACCCTGTCTACACATACTCCATTTATGAGGAGTGGGGCCAGATCTGTGCCGTGTTTGCGAAAGTCCAAGATTATTTCCTTAGTTTCCGTGGTGTTCAGTGTGAGATTGTTCACCGAGCACCACGAAGACAAATTGTTGACCTCATCTCTGTAAGCCGACTCATCCCCTCCTGAGATGAGTCCGACCACAGTGGTGTCGTCAGCGAATTTGATGATGGCGTTAGACTGGTGGGTGGGTGCACAGTCGTAGGTGTACAGGGAGTACAGAAGAGGACTCAGTACACAGCCTTGAGGGGAGCCAGTGCTTAGTGTAATGGAGGAAGAGAGGTGGGGACCAAGTCTAACAGTCTGTGGTCGGTTGGTCAAGAAGTCCTTTATCCAGCAGCAGATTGAAGAGGATAGTCCAAGGTGGGAGAGTTTGTCAGTCAGAATGTCCGGTTTTATGGTATTGAAGGCTGAGCTGTAGTCAATGAAGAGTATCCTCACGTAGTTCCCAGGGTGTTCCAGATGGCTCAGTGCTGTATGAAGAGCAATGGCAATAGCAACTGTTTATTTAAACTTTTTTTTTCTTAGTAAAGGAAAACATCTAATAATCATTTGTTTTTCATTTCAAATGGAAACATTTTTTTAAATTATATTCAATATTAAAGTGGAAAACCGCAAATAATTGTATATATTTATTTTTAGATTTTACAAAATGCTTTTTGACCTAAAAACACCAAAAGAAAAAAATGGATAAAATATTGCAATTATTGATTTAAAAAGGGGAAAATCAGGAAATATAATATACATCTATAATCTTCATTTGAATTTGATCCTAAAACAGAAAGTTGGCTCTCATGATTTACTTACTTGGGCCGCACAAATTGTTGCGGCGGGCCAGATTTGGCCCCTGGTCCGCCACTTTGACACCTGCGCTCTAAATTGTCTTTGATGCTTGCTCTTATATATTTAAATGAACAAAACTGCACACATTGTATTAAGACATTCCTGGAAACATACTTTTGTTCAGAACTGTTGCTAATAATGTATTCCAATTTCTTATTCTTTGTTCTGGAATAAGGCAAATTTGTCATTATTTCCTCAACTTGATTGTCTAACATGAAAACAACTTTATTTTAGATTATATTTATCTACTCTTTTCATGTGTCGGCATCATTGTTGTTTATTTTGTGGATGTTTTGTACACCTCGTACAGTTGCAGTCTACAAATTATTCCTGATTTTTACGAGAACAAACGTCTACTGAATATATTATAAAATTGGTGAAATGCTAATATTTGTTTTAGACAAGCAAATATACAACAAACCACAAACATTCCCTAAAAATTACCTGCAATTTCTCATTTGGTGTCAAACCCTCACCGAGATTAAGCATTGTGACAATGCGAATGAAATAGAACAATTTATTCTCAGATCAGCCGTTAGAAAATTTCAAAAAAGCATTAGACTCAATTCCAGACGGCGGTCTCTAGTGAGCTTTGAAATAATCAAGCCGCCCGCTCAAAACGCCAAACAACTTGGCATTGTTCCTAAGGGGAAGTCCTGCGTTTTTAATACCGTGTTTTTCTTCGCCGTAAATGCAGAACGTAAATTGCTCTGAAGGCTTTTTGTGACCAACAACGGTGCTGATACGACAACTCTTTGATTTTACAAAAACAACAAGAAATAATTCTTCCCTCTGTGACGTGTCGGAGGACTCGTGTCATCGAGACGAAAATGTTTGTCGACTTCCTCGGAGAAATGACTTCACTCGATACAATTTCCTTTAATGAGGCAGGGGAAAACATCTAACAGAAGCAAAAGGGCCAGTGAGGGTTCATCACACTGCTGAGAAACATCCATTTTTGTATCCAAACGAGCTACTGTTTCTTGTTTTGTCGTCTAGCTTTTGTCGGTCTGTCTTTATATTGGACACGATGTTTGGAAGCCACTTAAAACACACTTTCTGTGAGGCATGAAATCTGAATATCTGTTTCATGTTTTAGGTCAATTACATCCAACACAGTTATTTTCAGTGGGCGGAGCTTCACTTTACTTAACCTGTTCACGTTTATTCCGCTACTGGACTGTATACGTATAATATGCTAAATCCCGGATCATACGAAGAATATTTTTCCTTTAAAGATAATTTTACAACCCTTAAAAGTCTAAAATGTTCACCAAGATGGCGTCCATTTTATCCGGACCTCCTTTTGTGTGCATTAAAAAAACTATTTGCAAATTAAACGGCCCCTTTTGATACACGGCCACAAAAATCTGGTACGTAAATGTAATTAGTATTTGGTACAATTCATTTCCTATATATCCCTATATAGATTTGTACTTTTTTCCTTGACTGTTTGGTGGGGTTTAGGTCAGGGGAAATGCTGCCCTTATAATGCGATCCACCTTTTAAAAAAATAGTATCTTGACTAAATCCTTGACTGACAAATGACAATCAGCAAGGTGTCCGAGATCTTGATCATAATCCTGATTATTTGATTCAGGTGTGTTGGTGGAGGGAGATATGGAAAACAGACTGGATACGGCCCACCCAGGACTGGAGTTGGAGACCCCTTATTTACGCCCAAAATAATCTGGTACGTAGATTTAATTCGTATTTGGTATGATTAGTTTCCTCTACTTTCCCTTATGCAGGTTTATATGTTTTTCCATGACTGTTTGGTGGGGTTTAAGTCAGGGAAAATGTGCCCTTATAACCTGGACCGCTTTATTTATCCAGTAAAAAAAAGAATTGGCATCTTCAACTGAAATGGCGTCTTTTAATTCAGTACAATTACGGCCACAAAAATCCGATACGTAAATTTGATATGTGATAACCTCAGTCTCAGTCTGTAGAAGGTCCCCACCTTGTGGATTATAGTTTCTGTGTGTGGCTCCAGTTTTTTAACTAGGTCTACAATGTCTTGTGTGTCTTGCTATTGCAACCAAGACATTTCCCGAATACGGGAGGAAATAACGTTCTAACCTAACCTAATTAGTTAGTATTTGATATAATTGGTTTCTTCTATGTTCCCCATGTAGTTTTATGTTTTTATTTGACTGTTTGGTGGGGTTTAGGTCAGGGGAAATGTTGTCCTTATAATCCTGACCATGTTATGTTTGCATTTTAAAAGAAATCCGGTACGTAATTTTAATTAATATTTTGTATGCATGGTTTCCTCTACTTTCCTTATGTAGCTTTATGTTTTTATTTGGCTGTTTGGTGGGGTTTAGGTCAGGTGAAAATAATGTCCTTATAATCCAGACCGTGTTATGTATGCATTTTAAAAGAAATCCAGTACGCAATTTTTATTAATATTTTGTACGCATGGTTTCTTCTATGTTCCCAATGTAGTTTTATGTTTTTATTTGACTGTTTGGTGGGGTTTAGGTCAGGGGAAAAGGATGTCCTTATAATCCAGACCGTGTTATGTATGCATTTTAAAAGAAATCCAGTAGGTAATTTTAATTAATATTTTGTACACATGGTTTCCTCTACTTTCCTCTACTTATGTTTTTATATGGCTGTTTGGTGGAGTTTAGGTCAGGGAATGTCAATTAGCTCCTTCTAAAGTGGGTTTGTGAAGTCTTTGAGACTTTTTGAGATCAAAGACTGCAGGAATAACGCCATTTATTGGTAAAACTGAGATATTTTCCACACAATATCAAACTCAAGTAAGCGTTAGCCATTGCTTTTGGAGTCTTCCCGGCCGAACTAGGTTTGCTCTCCTCTGCAAAGTCACTCTGAGTAAAAGTGACATTGAATCAAGCTGATGATCACATCTTGTGATTGTCACTCTGCTGTTTTGTGTGCGTCTGACAAGGAGGCGAAGGTGCCCTATAAAAGCCGAAGGAAAAAAATGGCCGTAAAGCTGTACTTAAAATGAGATACAGTGCTGTTGTTCACAGGTGCATAAAATTTTATTGTCCTGACACAGGGGGCCGGTTTTCAGGGGTGGTGGAGGTGTCGAGCTTGACTTGCTGCATCTTTTCCAGACCAGTGGCTAACGACCGCTCTCCTCCTTCCTGGCGAGCGATTGATTTGAGCGAGTGACTCTGCTTTACAGTCAGTGCGACTGAGTTAGTCGTTACGCATGATTGAATCTAAGCGCTCCCCAAAAAAACGAACACAGATGTCAATTACGCTCGTCATGAAATTAAACGGGCATTTTTGTCGTATCCGAAAATAATCAAAGGTATGATGCAATTAAAACATTATTGCAGAAGGTTTACTACATATAAATATATTCAAATACTTGTGTAGTTACTTCGTAACAGTGGCGGGCCGTCAGGGCCTTCAAGGCCTTCTCTGCTGGCCTAAGAAATCTGAATCATATATTATATTTTGTCCATCAATACTTGATGTTACTTTGACCAATCAGATTTCGAGTTGGCAACACCAGAATGCCTTGTCGCAGGCGTAGGGATACGTCATTGTCTTGTCGCAGACGTAGGGATACGTCATCGCTTTCACCAACTATGATTGGCTAGTGATTAGCCAGAGCTACCAAAGTGTATCTTTAGCGAGCTGCACAAGCAAATATATTGCTGTGTTGATTTAAAGCCATTTTCAAGACGGACTATGCCAGAAATACGACAGGACAGGCTCGACTTTCAGCATTAGCTTCGATGGCGATAGAAAAGAAGGAAGAAAGAAAGGAGGATGGATATTGTGTACAGTTAAAAAGGATTTTTGGTGAGTAAAATATGGCTATATTCCTAAAGAATATTTCAATTGTGGGCCCGGTTCTGATATCTGAAAAGCTCCAGTGTTTGTATTTAATCACTAAATGCTGCTAGGAAGTGGATTTTACCCGTTGAAGGCGCTACGAGAAAATGCACGGACCGCCACTGCTTCGTAATAACAAAAAAAAACACAATTATCGTACAGGGTTGCGTTTCTGGATTTTTTTTTCCCGTTAATGCCCATTTAAAAAATGGTCAGAATTGAATGCCGAAGTAAGTTAAATATTAAATGTTGTTTATTTCCGCCCAATATCAAGTTTACTTGTTCATTTATTCATATTTAAAAAAATAAAAAACGGAATATTTAGTTTAACTCCACAAACATTGTCAGCAGTTGACAGCTCGAAAACCAAAATAACAGCGGGGATTGAGTTTGAAAGAAAAAGTGTGTGTTTGGTTTTATGTAGGCTGACATTTAACGAGGCAGATGGGCCTTTTGGAGCAGTATGTTTATCATTAAAGAAGATCCTCAATCTGTTTCTTCTTCTTGCCAATTGTATAAACATCACTAAGTATTAGACTATACCCTTGCCATAGCATGGCAGATATCTTATACACATACCGTTTTTCCCGTATTTTATACGTTTTTTGATCATTTCAAATTGTGCACGCCGTATAACAACTTTTGTACGGATTTTTTTAAAGTATATTTATTGTAAAACCGATCTCATTTCACCCATTTTGGCTCTAATCCGGATCGTCTTGGTCACGAAAACATCATCGTCGACTGCTAATATTGTCATCCTTTAAGAATTATATGCATATTATATTCCCCTTTCCCTCGTCCGTCTTTTCACTATATAAATATAGCGCGTCAGGAAGAAAACTTTAGACGTTAAAGTGTGCCCTATGTGAGTAAATATGTGCCGTCTTGCATTTGTACGTTTTTTTATCGCTTAATAAATAGAATTGCAATCGTCAATAAGGGTAGCAATTGGCCGAGGTTGCCAGGTATGCATACATATTATATGACCTATTCAAAATCTGTTATTGTCATATTTAGTGAAAATTAATTTGAGTCCAATATAGATCAGCAAAAAATGACACCAACACGCTAAACTTTGTTAGCATCTGCTTCACCAACACGTTAAACTTTGCCACTTACGTCAATGTTAGCATCTGCTTCATTCTTTTAAATTTAATTTTTAGTTTATATTTGAGTGCTGTTTTTGTTTAACCTGTTTAATAAACATTTTAGCTTTAAACAAAAAAAAAACTTTGAGAGTCTCAACATTTACGAGTTGGGTAACTACATTCGTTTCTACTGATACCAATGTACATTTGGTTGTCATTTAGGACACCAAATTGTCATATATTCTGCTGCTTGTGAAGTTAATCAAGGCTTCACATAGTCAGCATTTTATCATTTTTCTATTGTTTTTGCCATACTTTGTACCCTACGTGTCTTCACAAGTTAGAAATGACCTTGCGTGGGACAAAGTGCGGGAACGCCATCACTGGCTTCGCCTGATAAAACAAGAGCGGATGGAATTAAAGCCTGATCGTGACATTTAAGGAGACTAAGGTGCGAACCGATAAGGATGAAGTCGAGCTGATGGAAGAGCAGATGCGCGCCGGCAGATGGACGTGATTTAAGTAGGAACTAGTAAAACTGAAGCCAGCTGCTCAGTTCCTGAATCTGGAGAAGGAGACTAGGAGACAATAATCCTACGTTGTGATGAAAACATAGCCGAAATCCATTCACGTGCCCCGACAAATGAAATCACTTTAGGAGCCTATGAAATTGACCTCCAACTCGACTTGATGTAGCCTAGCCTATAACGATATTATGTTGTCTCTCAGTCATAAAAAGAACATTTGTTCCGGTGTGGAAGAATGATGGGAGGCAAACTATTTTATAAGAATGGCGATAGAAAATTTGCCACAACATGGCTGTCGGATTCCATTAAGCATGATAGGGATTTAGATATATTAACATGGAAAATGATGTCCCCTGTTTGGTGCCACACCTGGGCAGGAATGAGTGGATAGACATTTAATTTATGGGCAACGACAAAACTGCTTGAACGATGGCTATCTTATTTTTACCTTACGAACTCCATGCATAATTAAAAGAAAATTCTTAATTTAGGGTTGAAATAGATTGGTAGGGTGAAGTACGTTTTTTTTTCTCGCATATTAGCCGCCTCCGCGTATAAACCGTACCCTTAAAATGGCCTTAAAATCGTAGAATTTTATGATTTCTCTTGTATAAGACGCCCCCTCATTCACAATTTTCACCTCCATATTTATGGTTTTAATAGGGAGTACAAATGTGTTACTTTGAAGGGAAAATCTTGAGAAAAATCCTTGCACGTGGTATTTCTGAGCTACTGTATGAATCAAAAATATTGTATGTTGGATTGCACATTCCTAAAGGGTGTTGCCTGTACGTAGACAAATTAAAAAAGGAGGTCACGTGAGCAGTACAACCAGGAAGTGTGTCCGTAGCGGTCTAGTTTAGCATCCCTAGGTAAGATAACGGCGCCCTGAGCGAGCAATGGCAATCACAAGTGAGTTTTTTTCCCGTTTTATCAACAATAGGGATACTTTTTTTCTAGAATTGCATTCATTGATTTCAACATAAATTTTCTTTAGCATTTTATCTGTTTATCTTGTCTCTATTTTGCAATAAATAACCATATCGGCCGCATTGTTTTGCATTACGGCGTTTCATCTTTGTCACCTTGCACTTTCATGCATGTCCAGTCTAATTTGTGCGCATATAAGCCGTACCCTCGATTCAGTCATCATTTTTTTTGTCCGACAAATGCGGCTTATATGCGAGAAATACGGTAACTGAGAGCATCATCACATGAGCTGATGACTCCTTAAAGTCTCTTTGTTGCTTCCGTAACCTGCATCCACCCCAAAGATTTGTTTTTCTCCCCAAAAACCACAAATAACTTTCCCCTCTGTCGGCCGCCTACTGTTCGTAATCATTTGGCGCCTGCAACTGATTCTGTGTTTACATGCCCGTTCTCAGCCATATGACTCGTATAATTAGCGCGCAGACAAAAGGAAAGCGTTTTCCGCATGGGGAACATCCGCTCACACGGAACACTCATGCATATTAACCGCAACCAACCAACGGGGTGCCGTATTTTGGTGTATTAATAATAAAGAAGGGAGATGACAGAGAAGCCTTGTTTTACACACAAGCGAGGTTTTAAAAAGCCTTTCCTCTGTCAATGCATTCCGTTATATCCTTGTAAAGTATTAATTTTTTGCGCCCCGGCTGTCACTTTTAACCCACTCGCCACATGTGCATTGCTTGCGGTTGGTTGGGTGTGATGTTTTCCGCCAGCGCCGTCAGAGGCGTTCCCCCCGGACCCCCGAGTTTGGATCATTAGAGATGGCAGATGAAAGTAAAACCGCAGCCATCAAAACATCGGCTAATTGTGTAAAAGTGGAGACAAACAGAAGTTTAGATTAGAGTTGGATTTGTGGAGGGACACTCATATTTGTGACCTATCATCTGCCGGGTGATTGCATTTATGAAAAATGTTGTTTTTACGTCCATATGTCATTTTGTCTGACAATTAATTTTGAAAAGATATAGTGAAAGCTTCCATAATGGATTTTCTGCATTGTTTTCCGGCCTTCCTGAGAGAAATAAAATACATTGTATATACCATATTTTCACGACTATAAGGCGCACCGCATTATAAGGCGCACCCTCAATGAATGACACTTTTTTTTTTTTTTTTCCATATATAAAGCACACTGGATTATAAGGTGCCCTTTCTATTTTGGAGTAAATTTAAGACTTTTAAGTGCGCCTTATAGTTGTGAAAATACGGTACTAAAAATGTCACAGTTGGACACCAGGTACAAACAAAATGGCACAAAAATTGTTGGTTATTATGAAACTCTGGCAGGATGAGATATCCGATTAATTAGATGATAATTGACGAAGAATCCTCTAGATTTTGGTGAGTTTGGTGATTAATCGTGTGTTTCTGTTCGTTTCTATTGGATGAAATATCCATTTTTATCTGTAATCTAGATAATAGGTAATGATTGTGTCAAAATAATAGTTTGAGATATGTTGTTTCTTCCTATTCAGAATGTTGGCGGTTAAGGTGCAAATTGATTTTCATATTAAAGTTCAAATGATTGTGTGTCTATAGTAAGTGTCAAATATCCATACCTCTCAACCTCGGCCAATTGCTCCCCTTATTAACAATTTTAATTAACGTTATTAAGCGATAAAAAACAGACAAATGCAATGTGGCACATATTTACTCACATAGGGCGCACTTAAAACTAAAAAAAAAAATATCCAAAGTGGATGGGGTGCCCAATTAGTTTACACTGAATTCAAGATTGTGTAGATGTCGCTGTAGGACGCTGACAGCGTGACTGTCTGGGTACATTGCTTGCTGACGCGCTATATTTATATGGTGAAAAGGCATGCATATATCATGCTTAAAGCATGACGATATTAGCAGTTGATGATGACGTTTTCGTCTGCTACCAGTGACCTGGACGGCCCAGATTAGAGCAGAAATGGGTGAAACCAGATCGTTTTTTACAAATAACGTACTTAAAAAAATGATCAAAAAACGTATAAAATGACATGAATGGTGTCCCCTAGGAATGAAAACTGTGTGGAATAGTTTGCTCATGCCTAGATGAGTGCTATGGTACAATTTGCTGTATGACGCTGTCAGTTTGACTGTCTGGGTACATTGCTTGCTGACGCGCTATATTTATATAGTGAAAAGGCGGACAGGTGTGCATGCACATATTGTCAGGAGCAGCTCGTTTGTCCCTCCTGGCTTGCCGTTAGGTTCGAGCAGCTGCGAGTGATTCATGATTACTTCCGGATGTGTGTATTTAAACACCACGGAAGTGGTATTCATTGTCGGATCGTACTGCGTGATACTGCATACATCGCTGCAAAGGTACTGTTCTCCATGCTCCGGTTTTGGTTCGTTTTGGGATGTACAAGTCCTTGTTATTTTGTAAGGCTTTTTGAGTCATTAAAGTTACTATCATGAGCACAATTCCCCTCGTTCCCTCCTGCTTCCCCGCTACTGGGTCCAAATCCCTCCAATCGTGCCACGACGTCTCGGCGCGATCGTAACACATATCATGCATGACAATATTAGCAGTCGACAATGACATTTTTGTCTGCTACCAGTGACCGAGACGACCCGGATTAGAGCCGAAATGGGTAAAACCAGATCGGTTTTGCAACAACAAAAAAAGCGTACTTTAAAAAATACTGTACAAAAGTTGTTGTACTTTTTACACAATTTAAAATGATTTAAAAAACGTATTAAACACAAGTGTATAAGTTGACAGGGATCACTCTTACACCTTAATGGCCATGTTTTACCTCAATCCAATCCATCGAAAGGCCCCAGTTACGCATCGCGAAAGGTCGGCTGGATGGACGTGAGTCATACAATGCGCTGGGAAACGTTCACTTGTTATTAGGAAGGACACCAAGGAGGAGGTGGACGAGGAGGAAGAGGCGGGATTGTCGACCCAGCCAGATTGTGTGGTCTGAGTGGCTATTAAAAGTGACAGCGCTGAGGCCTTGGAGTCAGCGAGGCGCCTGATTACACCTCTCCACCGCGTCACCCCCCCACCAACCATCCTATTGACTGTGCTTAGGATGTAGCCTTCCATTTCCTGCCCAAATAAATTGAAAGTCAGAAGTAATTTGCCTGATGGGAGCGGGGGTGCAGGTGTATTTGCCACCCCCTACTCGTACCCCCCTTTTTTTGATCTTCAAAGTTGCTGAATATAAAAAAAAAGGGGAAAAAAAAGCTCAGCCTTGGAAATCAATTGAACCCGTGGCTCTTTGATAAGGACAGGCCTTATTCTCTGGCTGCTGACACGTTTGTGGTTGGCAAATGCACAAAAAAGGTCCTGATTTGATTAAAGGGGAGATAGGCCCAGATTGAGGTCTTGTTATTTGCCTCAGGACAGATCAAACCCGGCGATTGCCGCCGCTGCGACGTGGCGGCCTCTGACGCCCATCAACACACACACACACACACCGCTACACACAAGAGCGTTCTATTGAGTACAAATAGAACTTTCTAACCACTCTTTACCTGAAATACCGGCCAAGGATTTGTCATATGACAGTTATTCTGTCGTTCATAGTTCAGTGTATTTCATTCATTCATTCATTTTATGAACCACTTCATCCTCAATTCGGGTGGTGGGGGGTGCTGGAGCCTATCCCAGCTGTCTTTGGGCCAATTGCGGGTTATACCCTGAATCGATGGCCAGCCAATCCCAGGGCCCGAGGAGACAAACAACCAATCAGACTCATAGATAGAGGCAATTTAGAGTGTCTAATGAGCCTATAATGCATGTTTTTGGAATGTGGGAGGAAACCAGAGTACCCAGAGAAAACCCACGCAGGAGAACATGCAAACTCCACACTGGTGGACCGACCTGGATTTGAACCCCTGACCCCAGAACTGTGAGGCCGATGTGTTAACCACTCAACCCGCTGTGCTGCTCTTTATTTGAATCATTCATTTTCTGAACCGCTTTATCCTCATTATGGTTGCGGGGGGTGCAGGAACCTATGGCAGCTGACTTTGGGCCAGTTGTGGGGGACACCCTGAATCGGTGGCCAGCCAATCACAGGGCACGAGAAGACAAACAACCATTCACACTCATACCTAGGGGCAATTTAGATTGTCCAATCAGCCTACCATGCATTTCTTTGGAATGTGGGAGGAAACCAGAGTACCCGGAGAAAACCCACGCAAGCCTGGGGAGACCATCCAAACTCTGCACAGGTAGACCGACCTGGATTTGAGCCCAGGACTCCCACTGTGAGGCCAACGCGCTAACCACTCATCCGCCGAACCACCCAGTTTATTTCCCTCATACATAATAGAAGCAGTGTTTAATATTTGGGTCCCCATTTTTTCGCTACATCTGCTTCGTGTGCAAATATTGGCACATCCTGATTTTGTGCAATCGGGCAAAGTGGTTTTTGCCCATGCGGGTATTCCAGTGCTGTAAGGTTTCAACATAACCTTGAAAAGTTGCCGTGAATATTTTCCTGCTCAAAGCGTACATTATCTAAATAGCAGTGGCTTCAACTGTCAATAACTTAGATTATCTGTAAACACCCCCACAGTGGTAGAGCCCACCCACCCACCACCCTCTGATCTGCAGGGCCAGGCCCCTTCCAAAACCTAAACCGCCTCCGCAGAGATTTCAACCACCCGCTGCGCCGGATTTATGGCAGTCACGAAAATAGAGCTCTACGAATCCGACTCCCAAGTTCGATTCGAAACAGCAAATAATCACTTTTAAATAATCCTTGGGAAGAGTCACACTCAAAATGAAGTAGGCTAAGACTATTAAAGGAGTCAGGGTGAAACTGGGGTCTCTCTCTTGCCTGGTACGAGCTGTCATGCACCAAAAAAATATATAAAAACAAACCAAAATGACTTCAAACAAAAACATGTTTCCATGCTTAACAGGTGCAACAGGACGATCAAAAGCAAGACAAGTAAAAGCCTCGCTGCAGGACTCTGGGGGATTCGAGGGGGGGAGTGGTTGGCATCAATCAGTCAGAGGTCTTGACAAGGACACATCGAAAATTGCCTTGCACTATAATAAATGCACTTCCTGTGAGATGTCCATTCAAATTGGACCATAGCACTCATCCAGGGATGGGCAAACTATTCCACAAAGTTTGAATTCCTAGGAGACACCATACCTGTGAATTTATACGTTTTTTGATCTTTTTTTTTAAGTACGTTTTTTGGAAAACTGATCTGGTTTTAGCCATTTCGGCTCTAATCTGGGCCGTGTCGGTCACTGGTAGCAGACAAAAACGTCATAGTCAACTGCTAATATTGTCATACTTTAAGCATGATATGCGCATGCCTTTTCACCATATAAATATAGCGTGTCAGCAAGCAATGTACCTAGACCAAGGGTGTCAGACTCGGGTTGGTTCGCAGGCCTCTTTAACGGCAACTTGATTTCACGTGGGCCGGACCATTTTAGATATAATATTTAGAATTTTTTTCATAAATGGATTAAAATAACTGGATTAAAAGCCCCGAATATTCAGTTTTTTATAGATCTAAAACAATGTTTATTTGAGCTTTTTTAAATATATTTTTAGATTTTATAAAATGATTTTTGAACTAAAAAAACAGGGAAAATTGATTAAAAAATTTCAATTATTGATTTAAAAGGGAAAAAATCAGGAAATGTAATATACATATATTTGATCCTAAAACAGAAAGTCAGCACTCATGATTTACCTTCCCGGGCCACACAAAATGATGTGGTGGGCCAGATTTGGCCCCCGGGCCGCCACTTTGACACATGTGGCGTACACAATTTGAAATGAGCAAAAAACTTATAAAATATGGGAAAAATGTATAAGTTGACAGGTATGGTTTTCTGACCTGCACTTTGTTAACTTTGATTACCTTGTTTAAATTTGTGAATCATTCACTTTTCTTACCCAATAGCACCTACTATTGGACCGTTTAACACAAATTGTAATAATTGTACAAGTGACTTAGTTGCATGGCAGAAACAGCAGACTGTGCAATAATCGGAAAAAAAACAGTCACAAAGTTAATGGTTAATAGGTTACAGCACATGTCAAAGTGGCGGCCCGGGGGCCAAATCTGGCCCGCCGAATCATTTTGTGTGGCCCGGGAAAGTAAATGAGTGCTGACTTAATATGAAGAGTATAGATGTATATTAAATTTCCTGATTTTCCCCTTTTAAATCTATAATTGTAATTTTTTAATCAATTTTTTCTGTTTTTAGTTCAAAAATAATTTTGTAAAATCTAAAAATATATAAAAAAAGGTAGAATAAACATTATTTTAGATCTATAAAAAACTGAATTTTCAGGGCTTTTAATCCAGTTCTTTTAATCCATTTATTAAAAAAAATCTAAATATTGTATCTAAAATGGTCCGGCCCACATGAAATCGAGTTGACGTTAACGCGGCCCGCGAACCAACCCGAGTCTGACACCCTTGGGTTACAGGATTAAAAAAAAGTAGGGTAAATGTCAGCCTCTTTCAATACTCATGCTTTTTTAGAAGAGTATTGTAAAGATAATGCATGTATTTATACAGTAGATTGACAAATTTAGTTTTAAGATTGTCAAATTTCGACGTAGAGACACGCACATAGTGACAAAGTGGCATTTAGGAGGTTTTTATTGTGCAATTGTAAGTCTTTTGCCGCTTCTCAGGCGAAAATCAAGAGCGGGATAACGTGTGGCGACACGTGCGGGGGTGGAAGACATGGAATGTTTATTTTAAACTGCGTGGAGGAGATGCTGGAACTACTTTGTGACACTTTCATCATATGTCGCAATTCCTCCACCGAATGATGCCATCCGAGTAGATCAAAGCACAAACGCGACAGACGTTGGCAAACACGTGTTACACACAGGACAACATAATGACAGTTCTTCAAGAACAACATTGCAGACAAAAGTAAAGTGATATAGCTACTTTCCATATAGCATGCTACACATTGGACGGGTCAAAATGAAACTACAGTGGTACCTCGACATACGAGTGCCGCCACATACGAGCAATTTGAGATGAGAGTAAAATTTTGAGCAGAAAGTCAGGGTGGAGGCGGGGCCAATAGAGCCAACCCGGGAGAAGAAAGGTATCAAAATGTAAAACAAAATTAGAATTAAGTTTAGTATTAGGTTAGATTAAACTTATTTTTGATTGTGTCTGCATCGTGATCTAAGTTCATTTCAATTTGTTTATATTATGTTACGAGCGCGTTGCCGTGCAAAAAGTCTCCCTCTTCTGTGAAATCGGTCTAATTTTAGTACTATTAAAGACACTATAGTAATATTAAACCACTAGTTATTTGTTACTTTGTTAATAGATGGCAAATTTGAACGAATACAAATGTTTTTCCAATCCAATATCCTGTTTTGGGTGTTTTTTCAAAGGGTTGGAACATTTTTTTTTAGTTCATTTCTATGGGAGACGTTCGTTTGAGTTACGAGAAAATCGACATACGAGTTCAGTCTCGGAACACATTAAGCTCGTATCTTGAGGTACCACTGTACGTTATAAGGCCCAATAGCATGAATTTGAACGAACTACTTGACAAGGACGAACTTCCGAACAAGTCCCAAGGCCTTTAATATGTGGTCTCAAGACCAAGACCAGTCTTGACTGACACATACTGTTGAGTGGTTACCTAACTTTGTCCAATGTCTTAATTTGTTTAAATCTGTTTGATGCAAGCAGTTAAAAATGTGTTGTTAACGTTGTCTCTAGACCTCGTACCTACATGCGGCTAATATGTGAGAAAACACGGTAGTTCCATTTATAAAAACAACAACAGCCTTCATTTAGCAGTTAAAGCACATGCAAAATAAGTTGAATTAACTTCAGCTGCGGGAGTGAATCAAAGCGAGTGAGTTTGGGGAGTTTGTTCGTGAAATGAGTCTTCTCACTGACATGGTAGTTATTAAAAAATCTGATGAGTAGATAATCTGCCGTTCAGTCTCGCACTGCGTTTGGGGAGCAGCACCTGCTCAAAGTGCCTTGCGCATCTCGATCTTATCACGCGTACACCAGGAGACATTTTAATTCCTTTTTAATACACCGGACCAATCTCTGTACATGTTAAAAGTCATGCAGATATAAGACAAACAGTAGTACCAGTAGATCTTGTCAGAAATTTAAACTATAAACTGTTTTAACACAATGTGGAGATTTTGTGTGTGTGTATGTTGAATTATATGGTTGCAAGAAAAGTAGTCCTGAGAATAATAGACGTCTGAGTATGTTAGGTTCATTAATAGTTAGATTTTAATAAAAGAAAGACATCGGAGCACATAATCCAGCGTTATCTTGCAAGTGAGAATCAATCCTGACTCGTCCTCGTCACAGATTATTCTCAAGAAAGACATCCTATCCTGTCCATTTAGCACATTAGAATCAAAACAATTAAGGTGATCTTATTCAAAACAATTGCATAAGCGTTTAACCCGAACAACACAATTAAGGTCGAAAGTCGAAAACACCTGCAGAACAACAATTGCATATCAGGTAAACCAAGCAACACTATTTTAAAACAATTGCTATTTTTTTCGGAGGTTTAATTCGATATCGCCATCTGCTCTGGAATCCAAGTCAAAACAATTTAAGAGTCCTTCACCGATCTTCATTGCGAACTTGCAACTGGGTGAAGGGTCGAGGTTTTAATCCAAGTCAACAGTCCTCGGATCCAGGGCAAAACAATTAAACATCCTCGGAGCCAACTGCAGGGGGAAGTGTCCTTTGGTAACAATTATACTAAGCGTTTGTCAAGCTCATAATGCTTAATATTTCACATATACATATAATGATTAATATTCCACACATACATATAATGATTAATACTTCTTCGTTGTACACACATATATAATAATCCCCAAAATAACTCCAACAAAGTATAATGAAATATAGTATAAAAATGATGCAAGATGCAGTTGTATTGAAAAAAAAAACTTGCAAGTGCAAAGCTAATGGAGCCTGGGTTCGAACCCCTGATCGCAGAACTGTGAAGCAGACGGGTTAAGAACTCTTCTAGTGATATGTTTTCACCACCTTAGTGAAGCCGGAACATTTTAAAGCCTCCAACACATTAAGCCCAGGAAAAATGGCAAAATATTAAAGCACCCCGAGAGACTTTAGCGGTGCAATTTTGTTAGCTGCTCAACCTAATCAAGTCTGCCTCTGTCGTACGACGATCCCCATGGAAATATGGAGATTCATCATCTTTTATGCTCCACGCTCTACTGTCCCCGAGTACGAGGAAATAATTTCAATTTCTCCCCTTGATGAGCTTCCACTGCTGGGCAATTATACGCCAACAATAGACAGCACCTGGGTGAACAATTTGGCGGCTGTGGGATGGCCGCAAAATGATGCAGATGGCCGACGGCGATGGAAAAAGAGCTTGTAAGTGGCTGGAGGTCCGTCGTCGGAGCGCCCAGGATTGACGGAAATGTGACGGAGCCACAATCACTTGGCGTGTGGAGGACACACTTCAGCAGCACTATCGCACCATTGAATTTTGTTAAAAAGGATGCAAAACCTTTGCTATTTTGGCAATGTCATTTCAAACAACCTTTAAAACCAAGCCTACGCAGTTTCAGGACTTCAAGTATTATCATTGAGCTCCATTCAATGTATTATGCATGTGTTTCTATTAATATTAACACGGAAATTTACATCAAATAAAAAAAAAAAAAGGTGGCATAGTGGTTGGCACGTCGGCCTCGCAGTTCTGCGGTCGAGGGTTCGATACCAGCTGGGTCCTCATTTGGTAGAGTTTGCATGTCGTCCTTGGGCTTGGGTGGGTTTTTCTCTGGGTGTTACGGTTTTCGCTCACATCCCAAAAACACACTTGCTAAGCTAATTGGTTGCTAAGCTAATTGCTTGCTAAGCTAATTGCTTGCTAAGCTAATTGCTTGCTAAGCTAATTGCTTGCTAAGCTAATTGTTTGCTAAATTGCTTTTCTGTATGACTTTAATTGGTTGTTTGTCTCTTTGTGCGCTGTGATTGGCTGGCAACTAGTTCAGGGCGTCCCTCCCCTAGTGGTTGTAGTTATGTGGGATAGGCTCTAGCACCCCCCGCGACCCTTGTGAGGATAAGTGGTAAAGAAAATATAATGAATTAATTTATAAAACAAAAAATGAATGTAATATTAGGCGGAATATTAGGCGGAATATTGGGCCTAATATTGGGCGTAATATTGGGCGTAATGTTGGGCCTAATATAAGGCGTAATGCTAGGTGTAATATTAGGCCTAATGTTGGGCGTAATGTTGGGCGTAATGTTGGGCGTAATGTTAGGCGTAATGTTAGGCGTAATATAAGGCGTAATGTTAGGTGTAATATTAGGCGGAATATGAGGCGGAATATTAGGGGTAATATTAGGCGTAATTTTAGGTGTAATTAAATAAATCAAAGTCAAACTCAAATAATGATTAAAAATAAGTTAATTGAGGAATAGCGGGAATACTGAAATATTTTTATATAGAAAATAAAACCTCAGCCGGGTGACTTTTGACACATGTCAATCAAAATGTTAAGTCAAGGTATGACTGATTCTCAATTTCATTTTGTAGAACAATATAGATGAAAAAAAGCATTTTTTAATCATAATGTACAGCTAATAGAAAGTACGAGGATATAATATTTGATAGCGAACATTTTGACTGTGCGGATCTAAAAGTACACTGGACTCTTTTTTATGATTATTATTTTTATCGAATGATTCGGCCCATCACCAGTTGGGTGTCAAAAGAGCATATGATTATTCTGTTGTGTGACAAAGCCGTTCGCCAAAGGGGGACAGTAATTACATCGTTGTCTGCTTTCCAGTCGACTCGCAGCATGGGAATTATTGGTAATCATCCATGTAATGCTCTGCCACTCAGCTTTTGACAGCTGAGTGGAGCGCATGGCGGATGGCGGAGAACCCGCAAGCAACGGCGTGACTCCATCTGCTCTTCGCGCCGTTTGCCGTGTTTGATGTCCCCCGGAGCGGCGGGACGACACGAGGACGAACGTTTCTACTGTTCCGGCAGCAAGGACAGCGAGTCGACAACTTGTGACAAACTACAAGAAACTCACTGCGCCTTGAAAAGAAACATCCCGCTGCCTCTTCAAAATGAATCGATATGGTTCATAGTGGGGGTTTTTGCGAAATCTAAATAATTAATTTACTGAACATTATATCGGGGAGGGATAATGTGCTGTTGTGTAAGCCATCCGACAATAAAACCAATCAATTGAAGCTTGTATTTTTAAAAACTGACACATTTGTATTACCGACCAGATCCTAGAATCCGGTCCTCGAGGGCCACAATGGGTTTTTGTTCCAACCCAAGGGTGTCACACTCGGGTGTGTTCGCGGGCTGTGTTAACGTCAACTTGGTTTCATGTGGGCCGGACCATTTTAGATATAATATTTAGATTTTTTTTTTATAAATGGATTAAAAGAACTGGATTAAAAGCCCGGGGCGCCACTTTGACACGTGTTCCAACCAATCCAACGCAGACAATTTAACCAATTAGAGTTCTGCTGAAACAAGGAGCACCTGACTGCATTGTTTCAGTGTTTTTTTTCCCGTTAGTCAGTGCGAATCGCAGAGCTCGATCGCTAATACGAGAGGAGTATATACTACTTCTCGTGGGCAAGTGGTCGTGCGTTATCCTATTGTGAGGACATTTGTGTACATCATTTTGAGAATATTTTGAATGGAATACAAAAGCAAACAACCCTCGATAGGTTGCATCTGAAAGCCAGGGTGGAGGCGGGGCAAATAGAGCCAACCCTGAGAAGAAATGTATCAAAATGTCAAGCAAAATTAGAATTAAGTTTAGTGTTAGCTTCGATTAAATTTATTTTTGAGTGTGTCTGCATCGTAATCTAAGTTCATTTAAATGTGTTTATGTTATGTTACGAGTGCTTTGCCGTGAAAAAAAACTGCTTATCCTCACAAGGGTGCTGAAGCCTATCTTAGCTAACTACAGTCACCAGGTGGTAGACATCCTGAATTGGTGACCAGCCAATCGCTGGGCACCAGGAAACAAAGGACAACCACTCACGTTCACACGTTCATACCTAGGTCTAATCTAGAGTCTTCAATTAGTTTAGCATGCATGTTTTTTTTCTGGATGACCTGGAATCAAACCCTCGACCCCAGAACTGCGAGCCCAACATGTTATCCACCCTTCACCGGGCTGATCTTGATTTTTCTTGCACGGAAAAATAAATAAACGTGTAAGCAAGTGATTAATAAATGTTCAGAAACGAGGCTAGTGCGTAAAAATGGCGTAAAACCATTCAGACTTTCAGACTTCCAGACACCTCTGGGCTTTAGTGGTTTGGTTTGAGTGGGATCTGGCACATGATCACAGGGGAGCTGACATCCAATTCTCTTTTTCTTACTACATTGCAGGTGAGCGGAGAGAAAATGGGCTGTCAACAGGTGTTCAACTTGTCATAAAAGCAACTTTGGATTGGTAAACAGCCTGACAGGATCGTACCATCTTTCTTCCGCTACAGGGGGGCCGCATACCTGCTTCCTTCCAGTAAGGTAGGTGTTTGATTCATTTTTTTAGAGCTGCTTCTCACACTTCACCACAGCTGAGTACTACTTATGTACTGTAAAAATCTGGGAAAACATTGATGTGACCCAAGGCGGATTGGGCTTGGACATCTGGTTACATTCGTTAGGGCCCGCCCTGCTACTCCATTTCAAATGAGAGATCCTAATGATTTATAGATGTTTTCTTTTAAAAAGTCATCTGCATTAATCCCATGGCTCATTGGGCTTTTAATTAGAATTAAATTCTCTGTGTTAGGAGATGAACAGTTTTTTTCCTGCTGGGGGGACGATATCCATTTGACCTTGTTTTCATCCTGAATTGCTAGAAATTGAAACCCGACACAGGTCTTGAGAATGTAATTTTAAACTATAATGCTAAATACCTCATCTGAAACCTTATTTAAAAATGGATTGCATCATGAATGTCATTAAGAAATCGGCGTTATTCCCAAACACCAGTTGGTTTTCCATCGGCAAAAGTGTTTTACCGGAAAATGTCAATGCATCATTCTTTTGGTGTTCGTTAATATTGCGCCTTGATTGGATTAAATCACCCACACATCCTAAGAAAGGCATTTGGTGCTACATAAGACGAAAAAATATTTAAAAAAATTAAAAAACGCCTTCCCAAAAAGTGATTTTCACGAATCATGGATCTATTTGTGAACCTAGAACGCAGGTGTCAAAGTGGCGGCCCAGGGGCCAAATCTGGCCCGCTGCATCATTTTGTGTGGCCCGGGAAAGTCAATCATGAGTGCCGACTTTCAGTTTTAGGATCAAATTAAAATGATAGATATAGATGTGTATTATATTTCCTGATTTTCCCCCTTTTAAATCAATAATTGCAATTTTTTAATCCATTTTTCTGTGTTTTTAGGTCAAAAATAATCTTGCAAAATCTAAAAATATATAAAAATATGTTCTGTTTTCCACTTTAATATGGCACATAATTAAAGAAAAATTTGGTTTCCTTTCACAATGAAAAACAAATGATTAAAAAACGATTTTCCCTTACTAAGAAAAAAAAGCTCATAAACATTGTTTTAGATCTAAAAAAATGGAATAGTTAAGGCTTGTGATCCAGTTCTTTTAATCCATTTATAAAAAAAAAAAATCTAAATATTATATCTAAAATGGTCCGGCCCACATGAAATGGAGTTGACGTTAAAGCAGCCCGCGAACCAACCCGAGTCTGACACCCTTGACCTAGAAAATGAAACGTGAAAGCCTTGGATATATTTGTGAGATTTGACAAACCTTGGAAGTATTTCTGTAAGAGTTAGTGGACTCGAATAGTCTGAAAAAATCTACGTTCAATGAAGGCACTTGCACAAACCATTTGTTCTTGCTGTGTGTCTTGGACTTCACCAGTCATAGTCATAACTCAACGTAAAACTTATCTGACCCTCATCTGACCGAGCAACAAGTTAGCGTTAGCGAAGCACCAGCTTTCAGCACTTTGAGCCAGTGTTTTTTGTCTGAAAATGAAAGAACCGGTGCTCAACCGAGCATGAGCCCGGAACGAAACATCAACTCCGTTGAAAAGGGGGCTATTAGGGCACTCTCCTTGCAGTCCTGTCCAAATCCATCCAGGTGTTTTGGCGGAAACACCGAGAGATGAGGAAAAACAAACAATATTTTGTGATGGCATGTCCTTTTTTCGTATATTACAGCTTTGGGATGCAAAAAATGTGGACGTAGTAAGGCCATATTTGGAAAATGGCTACAGTAAATGTATTTTTTGTGTGGATGTGTGTGTGTGTGTATGTTTGTATGAAAAAATAATCCCATTCTGGATAAAACACCCTTCCTCAAATTGTCTTTGTGCAGTGGCCAGCACTTACGCACTTACTTAAACGGAGCTGTGTGATACAACGCAATTAAGAGGCACTTCATCACGACATGAGGATGCGTGTACTCATCTAAATGGCTTTCTAAATGCGTCTGTTACCCAATAGGTGCTTTCAACCCTACAAAAATCAACTTAGTGGGACAGTGAAATAGATTGATTGTAATTCAACTCCATTTACTTTCCTCTGTTGGTTTGTTCGTTATTTTAAAAAGACGTACAAATGCACGTGGATTCACTTCACTGGAAAAGGTGGGCTCTAAAAGTGCTGGGAATTGAAAGTGGGTCAAAAGGATTAACCAAGCTTTTCAGATAGGTGTAATAAGTGGTCTTGTACTTGCGTGCGGTATGTAAGCAGACATATTCTAGATTGTTAAACCGGGGGGCTGACAAAGGAACATGGGATGGGGGATGAACCCATTGGGATTAAAGAATAATGTATCATCCGAAGAAATCTAATTTTTGGTCAGAATTCCTGCAATCGGCCAATCAGTGACTAAGTTTTTGGATATATAACATCGGGACAGGAGCTGCTGTCTTTGATGCACTGGGACACACCTTCCAGTAACATACCTGTCAACTTATACGGTTTTCCCGTATGCTATACTTTTTGATCATTTCAAATTGTGTATGCCGTATAACAACTTTTGTACAGGATTTTTTAAGTACCTTTTTTTTTCAAAACTGACCTCGTTTTAGCCATTTCGGCTCTAATCCGGATTGTCTCAGTCCCTGCTAGCAGACGGAAACATTATTGTCGACTCCTAATATTGTCATCCTTTAAAAATTATATTCCCCATTCACCCGTCCGCCTTTTAACTATATAAATATAGTGTGTCAGCAAGCAATGTACCCAGACAGTCAAGCTGTCAGCGTCATGCAGCGACCTTCACAGAATTTTAATTTAGTACCTACAAAAGTCAAGTCCACTTTGGAGAAAATTTTAGACTTTTACGTGGGCCCTATGTTAAACATGATATACCGACATGCATTCCCCATTCACGATATAAATATAGCGGGTCAGCAAGCAATGTACCCAGACAGTCAAGTATTAGCCTCATACAGCGACATCTACAGAATCTTGAATTTAGTGCATACAAAAGTCAAGTCCACTTTGGAGAAAATTTTAGACTTTTATGTGGGCTCTATGTGAGAAAATATGTGCCATATTGCTTTTATACGGTTTAATATCGCTCAATAAGGGGAATTGCAATCATTAATAAGGGGAGCAATTGGCCGAAGTTGTCAGATGTGCAGTAACTAAATTCTTATATAGGAAAAAATATCTCCTAATTTCAAAAATGCTGAAACTTAAGTCTGTCCTGCATCTCTTCTTGTTACTGACTTGATGGCAAACACGAAATTTGGATTTTGCTTCATTTTACAAACAAAAGGACTTCGTGAAGTCCTTTCTTTTGAATTCAGTAAAGTACACCCACCCTTAAGTAACATCCTAAGACATGATGGATAGAAACATGACCTTGACAGGTCCAGACTTTTCTTGCCAGGAGGCAAAAGTGGCACATGACACGACATCAATATCCCAAGTAGCCACCAGGGCCTCCGAGTGGTCTTGGCGGCGGGCGATTGAGGGGTTAGCCGCAGCTGGCGAGATGATACGAAGCTTTCCGCGATATGCCTACGGGCTTCAGATTCATTTAAATGATAGAGCTGACTTTAAAGCATGACACACGTTAATTGATGTCGAGAAGAGGCGTCCGAGATGGAGGCCGGAGGATATCCGCCAGCCACAGACGAGAACACCAACATCTTTGTCTTCTCTCTTTGTTTTACTGTGACTAACAGTCATAGATCGTGTCCACACACTCACGCCACGGGAAAAGAAATCTCAAGGACATTTTGCCGCACCTCTTAACATCCGTCAAGATAAACAGCGATCCTCGAGTCTTCCGCCACCAGATTTTTTCGGAACCCTTCATCTCTCTTTTTTTTACTCATCGGTGTGCTTTGGGCAAAGCGACCGTGTAAGCATTGTCGTGGCCCAACCTCTCTCTGTCTGGCCCCTCGTTAAAATTCTGAGAGGTGCTGCTAGCTCCCCGAGGAGGCCGCTGGCTGCCGCTCAGAAGCCCTTTGAGCTGCCAAATCAGCGGAGGCTGCCAGTGGCCCAACGCGCGTTCCTCCGCACGGGCACTGGCCCATTGATTTAGTGCCGTGGGCTAGAAAGCTCTCCGAGGAACGCTAGCCATCCTGACTGGAATCTTATTTATTCCCGCGCTAGGTTGGGCCAGACGGCCTATCTAGAACCCTGCTTGAAATGCATCACGGCGAGACAAAAACAAAATGAAGACTGTTAAAAATGCTGATGCAATTTTGGGGGATGAGTGAATGTGATCCAAGTAGATCTATACCATGCATCAGATATATTTTGTCTTTGCTGGTACCTGTAGAGTTGTATGCACCTGTAAAATGAAGCATTTTTGCTTATTTTTATCTGGAACAGTTTTGCGGGGCAAGAAGAAGGCAAAACATTATGTCTATTGGTATTACCGTATTTTCTCGCATATAAGCCGCCTCCGCGTATAAGCCGCACACTTGAAATTGCCTTAAAATCGTTGAATTTGACCATTTATCTTGTATAAGATGCCCCCTGATTCACAATTTTCACCTCCATATTCATGGTTTTAATAGGCAGTACAAATGTGTTACTTTGAAGGGAAAATCTTAAGAAAAATCATCACACACGGTATTTCTGAGATACTGTATGAATCAAAAGGATTGTCTGCGAAATTGCACATTCCGAAAGGGTGTTGCCTGCACATAGAAAAATTCAAAAAGGAGGTCACGTGAGCAGTACAACCAGTAAGTGTGTCCCTAGCGGTTTAGTTTTTCATCCCTAGGTAAGATGGCGGTGCCCTGAGCAAGCAATGGCAGGCACATTTTTTTCTTTAATTTCATTCATAGATGTCAATATAAATTTTATTTTGCATTTCTTCTGTTTATCTTTTCTCTATTTTATAAATAAATGACCATATCGGCTGCATTGTCTTGCGTTTTGCATTTTGTCTTTGTCACCTGTAGTTTGGTGCATGTCAAGTCTAATTTATGCGCATATAAGCCGTATCCTTGAGTCAGTCATTAGTTTTTTGAGCGACAAATATGGCGTATATGCGAGACAACACAGTATTTTGTTTTTGTTGGGTACCTCTACTGTTGCAAGAACCTGAAAAATGAAACATATTTGTTTATTTTTATCTGCAACAGTTTTGCGGGGCAGGAGGAAAGAAAGCAAAACATATTTTGTCTGTTGTTAAATGGAAATTTAAAAGGATCTGACGGAATTCAGAAATGGACATAAAAAGAAAGGTGAGGACAACTGCTGTGGAGGTGTCGGAATGAGGGAAATGAGCCAGGATATTTGTTAAAGAAAATTATTGCACCAAACAGATTTCCAGGTAAGGATGAGGGAGGACATGCGAGGACAGAATTGCCATCTTGAAAAACACACCGATAAGTTATGGATTACTTTTATCATGTCAGGTCATTTGTAAGATTCAATGCTGTTGCTATGTGTGCAGCTAGGCCTAGCATACTGTATCTGTTCCACGGGGGATCGAGTCAAAGTCATACCGCCCACACCCAGGGACCTAATACGGTCCCTTGGTCCCACTACCGCCTAGCAGGATACCAACCCACATCCCTAGAGGACCAAGGGGGACCCGGCCAACCACAGGGTTTGGAAATGAGGGACTAACTACCTGGGAAGGAGACTGCCCAACTCCAGGGAGCACATGCCCCCCGCCAGCTGTAATTAAGGACAGGCAAAGGCACCGTGCACAGGGGGGCAACTTGGGACAGGGGATTTCTAGCCAGCTGAAGCTAATCGACCAGAGGGAGGAAGATAGTGGCCTAAGAGTAAAGCCCCCAGTCATGTGAATACTATGGTTACAGGGTCCCCAACTATTAACCAATAGGTGACATCTATAATAAGCTAAAGTTATAACAAAAGTATAATCGCCTCCAAAGAAGCAGTTTTATCAGGTGTTTAGGTAACCTAATTTTTAAAACTGCATACGTGAAAATTTGACTGCAATCGTAGAGAACCGATAGGGGCCAAAAAATACGATTGACCTCAAGCTAGCTAAGGTCAAAAGGCGGCGTTGTGAGAATCATACATTTATACTGCGAAGGATAGTCCGACTAACCAATGAATTAAAAAAAAGTCCACATTAAATATCAGTTTACCATTAAAGCAAACAGCATCTGGGTTGTATAAAACACATACCTGTCAACCTCGGCCAATTACTCCCCTTATTAATGATTGCAATTCCCCTTATTAAGTGATAATAAACCTTACGAAAAAAACGTGACAGATAAGAAGCACCTGACTGCAATCCACTGATTGCACTTGTTGAACACCGGTTGCAATATTCCATATTTACTCACATACTTAAAAGTCTAAAATGTGAAAAGTGGACGTAGCGCTCAATCAGTCGGTGCGCCTTTTGTATGTACTAAATTCTAGATTCTGTAGAAGTTGCTTTTTAACAGATTTACAGTAGTCTTCATTTAAGGTGTGCAATTAGACACTGGAAAATATGAGGGTAACAGCAGTCACATCGTAACTTATGAAACATTTTCGGGTGATAACGTCACCTCATTTTATTACCAAATCTAAATCCCCAAATGAAAATACAGACTGCCATCTTTCCGCTCGAGTGTTTTTCCAGCCCGGGTTCTTCGTGCCTCGGCCGGGGGGACGAAAACGACACAGTTGAGTGGCAGCATTTTGTTTTTGCATTTGTCTCCAAACAGACGCGAAGCTGTCATTCAAGGTCCCGCTGAAGATTGCCATCAAATGTAATCGCTTCAAAGCTTATTCCCACGGACGCCTACTTACAAATGCGATGTTTCAGGTGTCTGTCAAAGAGAGGTCATACAGGGCTAAAAAAAAAATCAAATATACACATTTAAATATAGTCAGCCTATTAAGATTCATAGTAGGCACTCCTAAGGCAAGCTAACGCTTTGGTGTTGTTGCATTTGTAGCCTCAGTGCTCCGTTATCTTTCTTTGACCAAACTAAAAAACTATTCATTCATTCATTTTCTGAACCACTTTATCCTAATTAGGGTCCCAGGGGGTGCTGGAGGCTATCCCAACCAGAGGCGGGGGACACCCTGAATCGGTGGCCAGCCAATCACAGGGCACAAGGAGACAAACAACCAATCACAGTCATACCTAGGGGCAATTTAGTGTCCAATCAGCCTACCATGCTTGTTTTTTGGAATGTGGGAGAAAACCAGAGTACCTGGAGAAAACCCACACAAGCCCGGGGAGAACATGCAAACTCCCAGCCGACCTGGATTTGAACCCACGACCCCAGAGCTGTGAGGCCGACGCGCTAACCAATTATCCGCCAGGCCGCCACACACACAAAAAAATATAAGAATAATCATTTTTCAAAAAGAATTCATTCATTTTCGGAATTGCTTAACCTTAAGGGTTGCATGGGGCGCCGGAGACTATCTCAGCTAACTACGGGCACCAAGCGGGGGTCACCCTGAATCGGTGGCCGGCCAATCGCAGGGCTCAAGGAGACGAAGGACAACTGTTCAATTTAGCGTACAATTAGCGTAGCATGCATGTTTTTGGAATGTGGGAGAAGACCAGAGTACCCGGAGAAAACCCACACTAGCCCAAGGACAACCGTTCACTAATACCTAAGGACAATTTAGCATACAATTAGCCTAGCATGCATGATTTTGGGGATGTGGGAGTAAACCGGAATACCCATAGAAAACCCACGCAAGCCCGTGGAGAATATGCAAACTCCACACAGTGATGCCAGTAATGTGCTAGTAGTATTTTTGCTGTCTCTGTTACTAAGTAGTACTTTATTTTGGATTTGATTGATTGTGTAGTACACAAAAACTATATTTTTTAATATCTAAGGATGGATTTGTAACCTTTCTAGTGTCTAAACCGCTTTGGTTTTATTTATGGAAATTCAATTAAATAGATTTTGGGACAGATAATGAATGAATGGATTTTACGTTAAAGTATTATTAATCATATTAAATTATTGTTTTCCTGTCTAATCTACGTAGTATTGCACTTTTCTTGGAAATATTTCTTGACTTGCAAATCAATTACTAGTCAACCCGGTGCCTGGCGTTTGTAATATTTGGAATCAATCAGCCGGTGGCTTAGTATAGATTTACAATAGTGCCCCCTTCAGCCCCCCTTATGAGAAACGGTGGGCTTTCAATCATAGTCTACTATCACCTCAGGCTGCAAGAAAAAAAAAAGAAAAGGGAAAAAAACCCGATCTGGAGATGTTGCCATTTAAAAACCATCACGTTCTAAAGTGCAGCAGATAAAGAAAATTGTTTTAAGGTCAAGGCTGGCATATAAAAAGCATGTCGACAAAGAGGGCGAGATGTGAAACGTCTGATAAGCGGCTGAAATTACGCCGGGAAAAGCATTTGTGTATGAAAACACGGGCCTGTCCTCTCACAACTTTTCAAGTTCATGTCATTATTTGATTCCGGCCTGTGATTGGCCACAATTGACAGTGTAGCAATCTATACGATTTTGCTATATGACTATCAAATATTTAAATTTTATGACCTAGCCAGATCTGAGGCATGGCTAAAGAGGAAGTCGAAATGACGTTTAAAATTGTTGGAATTGACGTTTAAAATTGTTGGAATTGACGTTTAAAATTGTTAGAATTGATGTTTAAAATTGTTGGAGTTGACCTTTGAAATTGTTGGAATTGACGTTTAAAATGGTCTGAATTGACGTTTAAAATTGTTGGCATTGACGTTTGGAATTGTTGGAATTTACGTTTGAGATTTTTGGAATTGTCGTTTGAAATTGTTGGAATTGAAATTGTTGGAATTGACATTTAAAATTGTTGGAATTGACGTTTAAAATTGTTGAAATTGACGTTTAAAATTGTTGGAATTGACATTTAAAATTGTTGGAATTGATGTTTAAAATTGTTGGAATTGACGTTTGAAATTGTTGGAATTGACATTTGAAATTGTTGGAATTGATGTTTGAAATTGTTGGAATTGACGTTTAAAATGGTGGGAATTGATGTTTAAAATGGTTGGAATTCACGTTTAAAATGGTTGGAATTGACATTTAAAATGGTTGGAATTGACGTTTGAAATGGTTGAAATTGATGTTTAAAATTGTTGGAATTGACGTTTAGCGCTGTCATCCACCAATGATTAATATTATTTTTATTGTTTTAACCGTTACACGGCATTCATTGAATTTACTTAGCAGTAGAATGACAAAAATATATTTTTTAAAAAGATGACACAGTATACAGCTAGAGTGAATGCAATATTATTATTAATTATATTTAAAAAAAAATAAAAAACGGTATTAATTCAGTAGGCCCAAAAAGGAGTCAGAATTATATCGCTAATTGTAAAGTTCAATATTATGATTTTTTTTTAAAAAGAGAAGAGAAAATTAACTTCAGAAGGTTACTTAAGGCCATAACTAGACTGTATTTATTTTTATTAATTTTAGTTTCAATAATTTAGGTTTAATCCATATAAAAGACGGATAAACACAGTAATTATGAACCATTTAAAAAAAATCTAAAAATAAATGTAATTAACAAAAATGGTCACTTGCTCTCCAACGAGTGCAAAGTAATAAATACATAAATCATTTTTATCCCTCTCACTTTTGTCAAAAGTACACAGCAACATTGTTATTGTACTTCTCGTTTGTGAAAAGCAACATATATATCTGTTCTTTTCCCTCTTTACAATTTGAGCAAAATCATAGCCATCCCAATAATGGCGGTCATCTGATGATAAATCCTCTATGGAATGTTCATATTTCATTTCAAATCGAATGCTCTATCACAGCCGCGTAAATTACATGAAAGCATAAAGCCGTCTTTCTCTCAGCGATCACAAATGCATTGGACGAACACTTCCATGCATTTCTAACGAGCCGCGCCTCACAAGGGACGAACGTGATCAACAAGTCGTTCCCGGCTCGCGGCGACTCCTTCGTCTACGGGAACCGCATTCCCGAGACGCACGCCGTTCTCACGCCAAAAAAATGTCACGTCGACCCATTGAGGTTAGCCATGTTTTTGTGGTGGTCTGAAAAGTACCCTTGCGACCTTTCTACTTTTTTTCTTACACAAAGTAGCATTAGCATTTTTCATGTCGAGTATAAGACGACAGCGTCAAAGCAATTTTTTATGTATTTTTATTTTTTTCTTCTAGCTTCACCCAGTAGAATATAGCAATTACCATGGAAATGAAGTTTAAGATTATAAAAAGAGTGGCGAGAAATACAAATAGTTTTCGTAATTATTTTAAAACTAGGTTGAACTTGAAGTAACTTTCCATTGTTGTCTTAGTGTAACTATATTCTCCCTGGTGTCCATGAATGGAATTGAATTTAATGCTTTTTATTGTCATTATACAAGTATGAGATTTAAAGCCTCAGCACAAAGTGCATAATAACATCAAGAATGAAACAGACAAATTAATAATTAATAAATAATAAAAATAACTCCTAAATAAATAGTTGAATTGAATTGAATGCTTTTAATGTCCTTATGCAAGTATAATGAGATTTAAAGCTTTCATGACGTAGAGCATAAATATCATCAACAAACTGACAAATAAATAATGAGTAAACAAGTAAATAATCAATAAAAAGGTAGTCAACAACATAAGTAGGGAAGTGCACAAATAACAACAACCAAACATAAATAACCAATAAACAATACAAATAACTCATAAATAGGTGAATTGAATTGAATGTTTTTATTGTCATTATGCAAGTATAATGAGATTTCACGACGTAGTGCATATGTGTCAAAGTGGCAGCCCGGGGGCCAATCGGGCCCGCCACATCATTTTGTGTGGCCCGGGAAAGTAAATCATGAGTGTCAACTTTCTGTTTTAGGATCAAATTAAAATGAAGAGTATAGATGTATATTACATTTCCTGATTTTTCCCCCTTTTAAATCAATAATTGTAATTTTGTAATCCATTTTTTCTGTGTTTTTAGTTCAAAAATCATTTTGTAAAATCTAAAAATATCTTTAAAAAGCTAAAATAAACACTGTTTTAGATCTATAAAAACTGAATATTCAGGGCTTTTAATCCAGTTCTTTTAATCCATTTATATAAAAAAATCTTAATATTATATCTAAAATGGTCACGTGAAATCAAGTTGACGTTAAAGCGGCCCACAGACCAACCCGAGTCCGACACCCCTGACGTAATGCATAAATATCATCAACAAACAGACAAATAAATAATCAGTAAACAAGTAAATAATCAATAAATAAGTAATAAATAAATGAGTAGTCAACAACATAAGTTGGGAAGTGCACAAATAACAACAAACATAAATAATCAATAATAATAGTCAACATAATAAGTAGTAGTCAACAAAGATAAGTAGTAACAATGAATGAGTCGTCAAATAAATAAGTCGGTACAAAAAGTGACTAACGTGGTTAGCGGTAAGTCTTTATTAGGTCCTCCTAGGTGCAGAACTCGAGTTGACTATGGTCAAGAAACTGTCCTTGAGTCTGTTTGTCTTGGCTGTTATGGTCCTGTAGTACCAGCTAGAGGGCAGTAGGTTGTAGAGGTGGAGGCCGGGTTGTGTATTATCTATAGAATGGAATGTTATTCCTTATTGTAGATTCTCTTTTTATTCATTAATCGTCCTCACAAGGGTTGCGGGGGTGCTGGAGCCAATCCCAGCTCAGAGGTACACTGACAATGGAGTGTTCAATGAATCTACCGTGCAAGTTTTTGGGATGTTGGAGGAAGTTAGCTTACCTGAAGAAAAAATAGGTCGCTTGTAAATCCCACAAAGTCTCTTGGGCTTGAACCCTCGATCTCACAACTGCGAGGCAGACTTGCCGACCGCTTTCCCGCCTTGTAGATTCACTTGCTAATTAGCAAATACCGAATATACTGAAGTGTTATACAGGCGTGTAATCAGTACGTGCCGCTTGGACCTTCAAGAAAATGTTCAAATTGAGCTCGTCTGATAAAGTAATTGTGCAGCGGGAAAAATATTGTAACCTAATTAACACCAGACTGTGGCCTTTTGCCGCATCCCATGTCCGGTTTTGATATTTTCCATGATGCGTTCTGACACCGTCGTTAGGGGAGTCGCTTCTGTGCGCATGGTGCTATGAGCAGCGTAATTGCACTTTAGGGTTCAGACTTATTGCATTATGTAAATGACTTGCGGAGTCGTGCAGCGGATAACTTAATGATGTCCCTAACCAGTTTTACTTAACGTGATGGAGGGGAGTTTTTAAGGTTTAAGCGTTGGATAATATTGCCTTTACCCCAAGGATGCGTCCCTGGGAAGAGCAAGTTGGTTGAGTTTTTTACGGTCTTTTGTTTTTGCTTTTAAGTGGAACTACTTTGTTTATATGGAATGACTTTTTGTCATTTGGTTCGTATTTGGGATGCAGACTGGTTTTCGTAAGGTTAAGGTTTTGAAATCAGTGGTGGCCTTTTCTAATTTGCTGTTGTTCATCCATTTTCTGAATTGTTTATCCGCACTAGATGGCCAATTGCAGGGCACAATGAGACAAAGGACAACAAATCATAATTAAGGACATTTTAGAGTTAGCCTAGCATGCATGTTTTTGGGATGTGGGAAGAAACCGGACAACCCGGAGAAAACCCATGCAAGCCCGGGAAGAACATGCAAGCTCCGCACAGTGAGGACCGACCTGGGATCAAACCCAAGACCCCAGAACTGTGAGGCCAACATCCTCCTGTTAAAAGAATACAGTTGCATATCTCTTTTTGCGAAAAAACTGCAATCTCCAGCGACCCTAGTCAGGATAAGCATCCCGGAAAATGAACTAAATTGTGAGGACTGGCCTTGGATCGAACCCACAACCCCAGAACTGTGAGGCCAACATCCTCCTGTTAAAAGAATACAGTTGCATATTTCTTTTTGAGACAAAACTGCAATGTCCAGCGACCCTAGTGAGGATAAGCATCTCGGAAAATGAACTAAATTGTAATATTTCAAGATAAATATCATCTTGTTGCGTATTTTACCAATAAATCAACCAGAAATTATCTGTTTTTGGCGTAATACTTGGAAATTAAAGCAATATTAACAGAAAACTGTCAGAGAATGACAAAATTGAAGTCACAAAATGTTACATATTTTTATTTTAAACGCGCCAACAGGAAATTATTCATGTATAGGCGCTCTTCAAACTTCCACCACGTAAAGGTCGGACACAAACCAAAAACAGCATCTGGCAACAAAACACGGCGGCTGTGAACGCACCACTCTTCCCATGACCACAATGAAAATCCCTCCGTAATATTTCCAATGAAACATAAAAGAAAACAACTGTTGCGCTAAATGGAGCCAATGGAGCTTCCTTTAAAGTGGTCCCGAGACCTCTCCCCGAGGCTTGGGGGTGCTGTTAGGACTTCACGTGGCTGAACAGCTGATGGATCACACAGTCTGTTTCATCCTCGCCTGCTTTACATTTTCCCTCAACCTCATTACCAGGCCTCACTTGGCAGTGGAACTTGTTTGCGGTACGCACTCGCCGGCTAAACACTTCAAACAACGTTTGCCTTTAATGAGCAACAAAGCAACAACATACCTGAGGGGGGCTGATCATGTTTTTATTTTACAGGTTTTTTTTACATTTTTTTGTCTCCGAGAGTCACTCATTTGTCACGTTCTCATCAGACACTACGAATTTTGGAGATTTCCACCACACCGTTATAAACTTTGGCATTATGCCCGTCCTTTTCCTATGAATAGATGGGAAGAAAGAAGAAGAAGAAAAAAACAGGGGGGAAAAGCCCCCCATGTCATTGTAATTGCAAATTTTTGCGGCAAAACTGTCACTGGAGGGGAACAGTGTCAGGAAAATGCACGGTGGATTTACAACAAATGTTGGAATAATTGAATAGTTACACATAATCATCTCTTTTTGGGTGTAAGCGCACTAGTAATGATTCTTTTGAACATGTTGAATGGTCTCGAAACGTTGATGTTTATTGTTTTTTTTAAGGATGCTTATATCTCTTCGACCGATTTAGGGAGTTAAACATTGAATTGAATGCTTTTATTGTAATTATACAAGTATGAGATTTAAAGCTTCACCACAAAGTACACAAATAACAACAAACAAAAATAAATGAATAATAAAAAGTAATAAATCAATATGTAGTCAACACAACAACAAACAAACAAATAAGGAATAAATTATAATAAAACAAATTGTTGGCAACATAATAAATAAGTCATACTCAACATAGATAAGTAGTCAACATAATAAATAAGTCATAGTCAACATAGATAAGTAGTCAACATAGATTAGTCAACATCGATAAGTAGTCAACATAGATAAGTAGTCAACATAGATAAGTATAGTCAACATAGATAAGTAGTAAACATAGATTAGTCAACATCGAAAAGTAGTCAACATAGATTAGTCAACATAATAAATATGTCGTCAACATAGATAAGTAGTCAACACAGATAAGTAGTCAACATAGATAAGTAGTCAACAGAGATAAGTAGTCAACAGAGATAAGTAGTCAACAGAGATAAGTAGTCAACATAAATAATTCGTAGTCAACATAGATAAGTAGTCAACATAGATTAGTCAACATCGATAAGTATTCAACATAGATAAGTATTCAACAGATAAGAAGTCAACATAGATAAGAAGTCAACATAGATAAGTAGTCAACATAGATAAGTAGTCAACATAGATAAGTAGTCAACATAGATAAGTATAGTCAACATAGATAAGTAGTAAACATAGATTAGTCAACATCGAAAAGTAGTCAACATAGATTAGTCAACTTAATAAATATGTCGTCAACATAGATAAGTAGTCAACACAGATAAGTAGTCAACATAGATAAGTAGTCAACAGAGATAAGTAGTCAACAGAGATAAGTAGTCAACAGAGATAAGTAGTCAACAGAGATAAGTAGTCAACAGAGATAAGTAGTCAACAGAGATAAGTAGTCAACAGAGATAAGTAGTCAACAGAGATAAGTAGTCAACATAAATAATTCGTAGTCAACATAGATAAGTAGTCAACATAGATAAGTAGTCAACATAATAAATAAGACGTAGTCAACATAATAAATAAGACGTAGTCAACATAAATAATTAGTAGTCAACATAGATAAGTAGTCAACATAATAAATAAGACGTAGTCAACATAATAAATAAGACGTAGTCAACATAGATAAGTAGTCAAAATAATAAATAAGTCGTAGTCAACATAGATAAGTAGGCAACATAATAAATAAGTCATAGTCAACATAGATTAGTCAACATAATAAATAAGACGTAGTCAACATAGATAAGTCAATTAGCAACACGTTTAGTAGCCACCCCGAGAATCATGAAAATATTTTGAAGTACATTTAATGTAGATGCAACCGGCAAACTTTGAAATTTGAACAGCTTTTGTCAGCAATATTTGTTTAGTCTTTCAATCATTTTACTTACCGCTACATTTTAGCATTATCTTTATTTCTCAGCTCTGGAGCGAGCTGCCATGCGTAAATCTCAGCGTTCTTTCCAAATCTGACTAATTTACCAGAACAGACCACAATATGTGATCAGATGGTGAAGCCACATGTGGCTCATTGTTCCAGGTTATTTTTGTCATCTCTGTTCCAAGTAACTGTCCAAAATTCAGCGTTGAGGTCACAATCTTCACAATCTCGTGCAGCTGCCCCGTTAATCGGAAAAACTTGAAAACTGCGCTCCTTACATTTCCTATTTTCAACTTTGGTCACTCTGTGTGATAAGAATTATTTACAGATTATTTTAAAGACTCATAAAGTACATTTTGAGAACAACTCCCTATTAGATTGGATTAGATTAGATAACTTTATTCATCACATATTCGGGAAATCACACAGTAGCAAGAGGGTGAGAATACAGACACAGAAAAAATACATTTTAGGAATAAATAAATCGGTAATAAATAAATAACTAAATAAATAAATGAATAATAATAACTATGATGTTAATGATGTACCTAATGAAGTTTCCTAATGATTGTATAATCTGTCTTGCCGGGTTTTGTGTAATTCTCCAAAAGTTATTTTTACTTTCTAATCATGAGCAAAACGCCAAGTCAGATTCATTTTTTCGTTTTGTTTTGTTTCTTTTGTGCTCGTGTGTGTATGGAGAGCTTTGTTTCTTCATCCGTCGCAAATTTGTAACGGACTTGGCCAACATGTTCCCATCTTGCAAACATAATGACCATCCGTGGCTCATTTAGATTTGGAAACCGAGGCAATGTTGTTCGACTGGATTTAATTACCTCCCTGCCTGACGCCATATTGTAACCCACAAATGTCACCAGTCCCCGAACGCTACCCCGGGAGAGTGGAGGGCAGGTGCTACATTCTGCCATCATGTTACCTCGACCATTGGATAACCCATTTTTCTCATCTTCCCAGTCTTCTTGTAATGTCCAAACTCAAGGGCGATGAAGTAAAGACTCTGAAACTTTTAAAACAGTACCACACAGACAAAATAGCTTGCTCTAAACATTAAAATATATCGAATAGAATTACCCCAGCGAGTGAGCTTCGAGTTATGGCCAGAAATTCCAGCAGGGAAGTTAACCTAACAGGAATTTGCCATATTTTCTCGCATATAAGCCATATTTGTCGCCCCAAAAAAAGATGACTGAATCCAGGGTATGGATTATATGTGCATAAATTAGACTTGACATGCATGAAACTGCAAGGGGTGCCACCATCTTACCGTAGTTAAATGTGCTCTCGCTGGTGCGATGATTTTTTCTCAAGATTTTTGCTTCAAAGTAACACATTTGTACTCCTTATTAGAACCATGAATATGGATGTGAAAATTGTGAATCAGGGGGCGTCTTATACAACAGAAAGGTTGGTCGACCGGATGTTTGGTAGAACGGACGTTTGGTCGCCGGGTTGTTACTGTTTAAACCAGCTCTCAAAATCATAATCATGAGAGAGAGAGAGTTTAATATCTAAATATCTAATATCAAAATATCAACAGTAAACTCTGTCATAATTTGACAGCGAGCGAACCCGGCGAACAAACCTCCGTTCTACCAAACATCTGTTCTACCAAACGTCCGTTCTATCAAACGTCCGGTCGACCAAACGTCCAGTTGACCAAACGTCCGGGGACCAAACGTCCGGGGACCAAACGTCTTTCGACGAAACGTCCGGTCACGACGGCTTATACGCAGAGGCGGCTTATATGCGAGAAAATACAATAATCACTTCTTCTCGGGCCCCAAGGCACTCCCAGACTATCCTAATTCAAAGATGCCATTCATTTTCCGACTAAGGACAAACCTTTCAGATTTGGAGGTCCTGATTACAACGGTTAACAATATTAATCCCCCATTGACTGCCATGTTTCTTTAAGGAAGCTAAATCTAAATGAAAAACAGAAGCAAGGATTGACTAGAAAGGCTGTCAGTTGCATCCACACTGTTTATTGTTCAAGTCGGGCTTTAGCACGCCTCCTCTTTATTGAAACAAGCACCCTAAAGAGTAAGATGGGATTCAGTTGGGCACATGCCAGGTAAAGTAGGACACGGTTATAATATGTTTTCAATACGCAGGTGAAAATAGAACTCAGCCCTTTATTGTTCTGTTAGAGGAGGAGTGATTTTTTTTTTCCTCTTTTTAATGTGGGAGATGGGCGGTAGTTGATGGGGGATTAATATTGTAATTGCCTGTGGATTGAGAAAGGGGTCACTACTGCAGGCAGGCATATCAATGCAATATTTCACGCTCTGAGCATGAACCTCTACATTCGAAAATGTCAAATATCCACATATTCATTACACTGCATTAGTACTTAAAAGCACATAACCACCCACAACCATTTACATTCTCATCTCACTCAAAAATACGGCTTAAAATTCAAACATTTTGACAATCTTTACATTTTAGGGGATCCCGACAATTCCCCAAGCAGCAAATACAGTTCCAACTTGAAATTTTGAGTACTCGGATGCTTGAAAAAACAAGTTATCGCCTCAATTTATTGGAAATTCTGACTGAACTTATTGACGAAACCAATCATAAAAGGGCAATAGGTCCCTGCTTTGCAGGTTTGATAAATATTGTCATGACTACCAAAGAGAAATCCCCAAATCTCTCTTGTCCAGTTCTGTGACCACCATGATGAAATTTCTGCAGGTCTTCTCTGGATCACTGCCTGGTCTGAGGTCACATATGATGGCTTATTAGCCCATGAAAGAGCACAAAAGAGTGCCAGGCGATTGTTTTCCATACTCAGATGAAAGGTTCGTTGGCTAATGAACATCTGCCAACCGGGCATAAGGACCCCGACAGACATAGAAAAAAGGAAAAGTACTCGCGTTGACCATGGCTGGGAGCAGCTGCTCCCTTCAGACCGAGCTTGATGTAAATTTGGTCGGAGGGTCGGCCATGCCGCGGCGGTAATAGCGCGGGACAGAATGGGAGGGAGCGCATACGGCACTGCTCTTTAGTCTGCCTCAAACGCCAAAGTTCGTAAGCCTGACCGCCGTCAAACTTCCGAGTGGAAGAGCGCTCATGGCGGCCAAGGATGTCGATTTGAAAAACATGTATTCACTCTCATCTCTGAGGAATCACAAGTGATATCGCGTTTACCCCTCGGTATGCCGGTAATTATTTCCACTGGAGGTTTTTGCTGTCGAGTACAAGGCTGTGCACAGAAATTCCCTTCAAAGTATCTCGAGAGATAAGCGGCACGGTGTTCGAGTGGTTAGTACACGGGCCTCGTAGTTCTGGGCTCGAGGATTCCATCCCAGGTGTGTCCACAATGTGTGGAGTTTGCATTTTCTCCCCAGGGCTTGTGTGGGTTTTCTCTGGGTACTCCGGTTTCTGGAGTTCCCACATGCATGCTAATCTAATTATACCCCAACTAGTTGCTACATATGGGTGATTGCCTGTTTGTCTCTTTGTGCCCTCTGATTGGCTGGCCACCAATTCAGTGTCCCATGTCAGGTGCCCAAGTTAGCGGAGCTCCAGCACCTCCTGTGAACCCTGTGATGACAAGTGGTTCAGAAAATGAATGAATGACATATACCTGTCAACTTGTACGTTTTTTGATCATTTCAAATTGTGTATGCCGTATAACAACTTTTGTACAGGATTTTTAAGTATGTTTTTGGTAAAACCGATCTCATTGTAGCCATTTTGGCTCTAATACAGATCGTCTCGGTCACTGGTAACAGATGAAAACATCATTGTCAATACGATCATGCTTTCACACGAACACCTTTTCACTATATAAATATAGCGCGTCAGCAAGCAATGTACCCAGACAGTCAAGCTGTCAGTGTCATACAGCGACATCTACACAATCTTGAATTTAGTAAATACTGATTGGGCACCCCGTCCACTTTGTAGAAAATTTGAGACTTTTAAGTGCGCCCTATGTGAGTAAATATCTGCCGCATTGTTTTTGTAAGGTTTATCATCACTTAATAAGGGGAATTGCAATCATTAATAAGTGAAGCAATTGGCAGAGGTTAATAAATATGGAATGAATTTTCGTAACATTACAACTCTCCTTTATTGCAATGGAATGTTGGATTCCTCAAGGTAATAAATGCCATTTAGATTATAAGGAGAAGTCTTAGAAAACTAATGAGGTCACCAGACTCCAAATATTTGAGAAACCCTGATGTAACATACTGTACACGCCAGCCCCATCATGTTGAGGATTAGAACCGGCTCGCCAGCAGATTTGCTCTATTTATCGCGCAAGTTTCTTGATGATAACTTTGGGGCCCTCCCCCGCCCAGAGGCAGACGGTGGGAATTGATTTCTGACGTGTTGAGATTCACTAGAAGGCAGAGCCAGACAGCTCCGCTAGTCACACTCCATACAAACAGCCATTAGTCCTCCTGATAGCTCCTTTTGTCTTCCGCACGGTGTCGTTTTCCAAGACGGGTGGCGCGAAGGTGAAAGAGCCAGAGCGGAGAAATTACAGGGAAATTAAAGCTTCTAGGGAAGGATGACAAGCTGGCCTTGGCGTGCCTGTTTTCAGGGCCAATCATCAAAAGAAGGATTTTTTTTTAGGAAATGATCGGCCCACTTGAAATGGCAGAGGTTCAACTAAATCAGGAGTAAAAATATTTGAGTTAAAAATAAATATGTAAGAAAGCAAAACATGAAAATGATCGTTAAGGAGTAAGAAAAAAATGGTTGACTTGTAATTGTAAGACGGTAATTTTGTGTTTCGGCTTTTGCAAATTGCCTGAAACTTAACATAGAAATGAAAGTGAGAAAATTAAAAAAAACATTTATCTATGTAACATAAAGGGAATCGAAACATTGAACAAAAAAGTGTAATTAGTGTTTTTGTAAGAATCCTCGGAACATTGCAGTTAAGATTTCGCTAAAATACGACAGAAATATGTGCTTCAAATTTCTTGTTACTTTCTTGCAATTGTGTTAATCGATTAGTTCCACTTGTTGTTAGCCCTGAACCTTAGGTTTGTGTTTATTTATTATAGTTCCTATATTTTCCTTTCAGTGTGTGTGTTCGTTTTTGGTTGAATGGTTTTTTCCACTTTTGTATTTTGGACTGACTATTTTATACAGCTCCCCCACCTTGTCTATTTTGCCTCCCACAGTCCTCGTAGTCTGAAGTCCTTCATCCTTAAAATCTACCAAAAATCACGTCTCCAACCAAATGATCAATTTGAGCCTTGGCAATTTCCGATTTTTTAAAATTCCCTGCAGACAATTTTTACGTTGATCAGTCAAACCGATGTCAGAGCATTTTTTTCTGCGACCACTGCTGTGTTTTGCTTAATTGTACTGTTAAACAAAACATATAAAATTGCAAAAATCATGTCAAAAACAATTTGTCGATCTTTCTTCCGTTGCTGCTAAACGTTTTCAACGATTGAATCATATTAGCCATTTATACGATTAGAAACGACTACAACAACCGGTCTTATCTTAAACCCGCTGATACCAACACGCTATAATTGCCATTCATTTTTCAATTTACCGTGAATCACAGCGCCAAAAACAAAGGAACACAACCCAGATTATAATCTCCAGATTTCTCACACATTCTAGCGCTCTTGATAACGACGCCCGGCCTCTGTTTTATTTCAACTAGCGCCCACTCTCATTCGACAGTGAGTGCGTACATTAAAGGCAGAAACGACGAAACCGACTTACAATCTTCTCACAGAGAGCAAGACCTATCCGGAACTGGTCGTGGGATAAACATTGGGTTGATGACAAGACTCCCAGCCTCTGGTTGGGGGCCGTGGGTATCTGACATAGTCATTCCGTGCCACGCGGCGTGACAAACGAGGCGGTCTGCCACACGCCAAGCCTCCACGAGGCCGCACTTCATAAAAGGGGAACAGTGCACTCGAGGGGGGATTCCACTGGAGGGTTATGGCTTCTCCAGTACATCTCTGATAGATTGCACTAATATAACCTCAATAAAAGAGTTTGAAAACAACTTTATGGATGTTTCTCATCTTTTGTCACCTCGCCCCCCCTTCCGCCTCGTTTCATCTCCTTGCATCTATTTTCTCGGGGATTCTGCCCGACTGTCACTCACGTCGTCGCCACGCGTTCGTCGCAGGATGACAACCGCGGAGGGTTTCATCTAAAGTTTCACAACAAGAACCTGGAGCGGCTCATTTTTGTTTGTTTTTTTTAAACTTGAAGACACAGCAAATAAACGTACGTTCCTAAAAGAACCATTGTTTGGATTCCTGCGGGCTTTTTCTTCTCGGATTCAATATCAGCTGGAATTATATTGTGCATAATTTTGAATAAAGCCGCTCGTTTCTCTTTCTGGTACGGAGAAACATGCTGGGAAGTGCGGAAAAGAGGAAGGTAATCAGTTATTCACGACGTAAAAACACGATGAAAAATTCACTTAGAGCTCATTTGTAGGGATTCGGTCATAACAGCGTTGAAATCACTGGTAGGAGATAAAAAGTGGTGTGTCTGATAAATAAATGGATGGTCCTGAATGAAATGCATCATAAAAGTCAAAGGCAGTGCTTAATAGATAGAGTTAAAGTTGCAGTCCTCAACTTGGAAGTCGATCGACTTGGATGAAAATCAGTTTTTGGTGATTTTGATTCATTCCAGACTTGAAATTGCGAACGATGCAAAATAATTCCAAAACTATTTTGCCACAATGATCATATCAAACATGACTTACTTCCCAACAAGTCGGTCATCGACCTGCAAGACAACACTAAAACCAATTGAAACCGTAAGTAAAAGTATTGGACAGAAAACCACTGTCAGATATTTTAAAAAAAAACACAAGCACCTGAACTTAGACAATATTTTTAAACATGCAGATGCCACCATAGTTTACAAAATCTTCCATCACAAAGCTCCTCCTCCACTGCAAGATTTTGTACCAAAAAATTCCAACACATAAACAAGATCTGGCTCTAGAGGTGACTGTGTAGTTCCCTTCAAAAAGAGTGCTAAATTAACCAAAACACCTTCATAGCTGGAACTAAATAGCAATTAGCATGCGTGAACTCCCGTCTCTGAACCTCTCGGCCAATCATCGTAAAGCCTGGCTGTTAGATGGACAAAATTGCGATCACAAAGCTGCCTCAAACTGTGCCACTTATGTGTGTGGGTGTGTGTGTGTGTATGTTATCAACTTACACAAGAGATTAAAGATATAAATTAGCCCTTGGCTATAATCTTTCATATTTACATATATATGTTCATTAATACTATGTGCAGTGCCTTATTAAATAAATCAAACTTAAACTCAAACATGTACTCAGAAGACTGCCTTTAACGGAAATCTCGATTCCCACAAACCATCTACAGGTGTTCTAAAAATAGATCGTTCCCCAAACCGACTAGAGTTCAGCC
Source organism: Stigmatopora argus (assembly GCF_051989625.1). Taxonomy (NCBI): domain Eukaryota; kingdom Metazoa; phylum Chordata; class Actinopteri; order Syngnathiformes; family Syngnathidae; genus Stigmatopora; species Stigmatopora argus. The sequence goes on from NC_135388.1 coordinate 2,571,364, forward strand.
CGCCGTCTTCTTCCGCAAAGGCCGCAGCCGCTCCGTCACCCTCTCCTCTTTCCCCGCATGATTGTCCCTGGCTGCCCCCGTTCAATCACCTTCGACCCGCTGCTCCTTTAATGGTGTCTAGACTTTCCCAGGTGCACCTGCTCTCCGTTAAAAAAAAAATCAAATCAAATAACAAAAAAATCAGCTCTCCTTCACCCTCGCCACATCCCCTATCCTCCGAGACCTTGAACGCTTTTTGGGTTTGTTTACGAACTCGTGTTGGGAGGGTCCGGAGGAGCGAGAGGCGTGCGCCAGGAAAAGCATATGGCACTGCTGGGATGCGCACACCTGCTTTTGGAGCCCATCGGAGAGCACTCGCTCAGAATCATCAAGAATTAAAGCAATTTAATCACCTCACAGGCGATGCAAATGTATTTCCTTGGTGCTTTTTTAACGCCCGAGTGGGTGACTTATCGCCACCGTAATGATTCCTACCTCGCCTCCAACTATCCAGCACCCCTTCGGCCCTTCGAAACGACGAAGAAATTCACGGCGCTCCCGGTGCTCTCCAACGACTCTTAATTCTCACGACATCTGTAGATTGCCATGATCTAGGATGCAGGGGAGAGATAAACTGTGTCAACACATAGTTAGGACAAAACACTGAAGTAATGGCTTCTGGGGGTGAATGGGCTGGGCCTGTGGAGATGGAGCATCTAAAGACTTTTTTTGGACAGGCAAAAGGAATTTTCTGCTGCTAGCAATTGTGATTTAAAGTGTGCAAAGGCATTTTCAGTGAAAGAAATGAATATACAGTGGTACCTCTACTTACAAAATTAATTATTTGCAGAGTTCTTTCCAGGGGTGTGGTACCTCTACTTACAAAATGAATTATTTCTAGAGTTCTTTCCAGAGGTTTGGTGCCTCTACTTAGAAAATGAATTCTTTTCAGAGTTCTTTCCAGAGGTTTGGGGCCTCTACTTACAAAATAAATTCTTTTCAGAGTTCTTTCCAGAGGTGTGGTACCTCTACTTACAAAATGAATTATTTCTAGAGTTCTTTCCAGAGGTGTGGTACCTCTACTTACAAAATGAATTATTTCTAGAGTTCTTTCCAGAGGTTTGGTGCCTCTACTTAGAAAATGAATTCTTTTCAGAGTTCTTTCCAGAGGTTTGGGGCCTCTACTTACAAAATAAATTCTTTTCAGAGTTCTTTCCAGAGGTGTGGTACCTCTACTTACAAAATAAATTCTTTTCAGAGTTCTTTCCAGAGGTGTGGTACCTCTACTTACAAAATGAATTCTTTCTAGAGTTCTTTCCAGAGGTTTGGTGCCTCTACTTAGAAAATGAATTCTTTTCAGAGTTCTTTCCAGAGGTTTGGGGCCTCTACTTACAAAATAAATTCTTTTCCAGAGGTGTGGTACCTCTACTTACAAAATGAATTCTTTCCAGAGGTTTTGCAATTTGAATTTTTCGTAAGTAGATACGGATTTTTCATCCGTCAAACGATAGGCAGCCAATCATTCTTTTTCTGAAGCGCTTATCCTCGCAAGAGTCGCGAGGGGTGCTGGAGCCTATCCTTGGTGACCTAGGCCACGAGGGGGGGGGGGGACACCCTGAATTAGTGGCCAGCCAATAGCAGAGCACAGGAGAGGGACAGCCAATCACAGCTAAGGGCAATTTAGAGTGTTCAACCAGCCTTCCATGCATGTTTTTGGAATATGGGGAGAAACTGGAGTACCCAAGGAAAACCCAAACAAGCCCGGGGAGACCATGCAAACTCCACATAGGAGCGCCGACCTGGGTTCCTACCCCGGACCCCAAAACAGCAACATTTCTGTCCTTAGAAGTCTTCTGATGCAAAGTGTCTCCTCTTTAGCATTTATTCAAGGTTAATTCTCAAATAACGGAACTTTACATCTTAAGGCAGTTAATAGAGGGGCATATTTTTTGGCATTTTTTGAGCGACTGATGAGGATCAGCAACCTACTTTTCATAAGTGAGCACTTCTTTGCGGCATGAAGAGGCATGTGATGTAGCGTTGCCTCCTCTTTAAAGTGCTCTCCTCCTCCTCTTTGAAGTGTAAAGAACTGATTCTTGATTAACAATTGTAATCAATGCCAGGCTGTCTCAAGTCCACTCTCGCCGGGAGCCAATCGAGACGGCCGAGAATACCCGCCAACGCCACCAGCATTTGGCACCAATCACATGAAGGGTCATGGAGACTTGAATAGAGATAATCAGCTAAGGAAGGAATGCTATCTTGGGATTCTTGGACTCTTATACTTTTGATTGGAAGTTGAAGTGAAGTTTTAGTCGAGGGAACTTTGGATATGTTTCGGTTTTTTTGTGATACGACATCATGCGCTTCTGTGGTTTAGATGGTTTCTATTCTTTCTGTTTCAACTAGGGGTGGCGAAGGCAGGAAAATGCAACTTATTGCGTGTCGTTGACGGCGCTAGACGTTCGATCCATTCGTTCATTCGCCTGACGCTGTTAGCTTTCCCAAAATTGCACCAATAATATTATTTCTGATGTTAAAGGAGCCCAACATGATTCCTTTTCTATCGCCCACTTTCTCTTCTGACTCACTTTAAATTTCATATTCCGATCATTTTCACAATTTCGAGTATGAGTCACGAATATTATTTTCTATGAAATCATTTGTCTTCTGCTGGAATCCCAGCCTCATCGGTTTCAACTATGCCAAGGGTGTCAGACTCGGGTTGGTTCGCGGGCCGCTTTAACGTCAACTTGATTTCACGTGGGCCGGACCATTTTAGATATAATATTTAGATTTTTTTTCTAAATGGATTAAAATAACTGGATTAAAAGCCCTGAATATTCTGTTTTTTATAGATCTAAAACGATGTTTATTTTAGCTTTTTCTTATATATTTTTAGATTTTACAAAATTATTTTTGAACTAAAAACAGAAAAAAATGATTTAAAAATTACAATTATTGATTTAAAAGGGGGAAAATCAGGAAATTTAATATACATCTATTCTCTTCATTTTAATTTGATCCTAAAACAGAAAGTCGGCACTCGTGATTTACTTTCCCGGGCCACACAAAATGATTTGGCGGGCCAGATTTGGCCCCCGGGCCGCCACTGTGACACATGTGAACTATGCAGAGGAAACCCATTCCAGGAATTATTTTTATCGCACTATTTAGTTAGCTCTGGAACTGCGCGAGTCTTGATTGATTTTTGAGTACCCTTTGACAAGATCCGATCATTTCATCAGTCTGTAAAAATGCGCAATGATATGACTTTAAAGGAGTAGCATGTCCTCATTTACAAAGTGTGTGCATGATTAAGTCTAAATTTGCCAGCCGGCCAAGTGTTAATGAGGGCTGATTATCAGTATCTTACTTGATGTCTCTTTTGTTTAAATCTCGGGCGGCGGATCAAGTATCTTACGGTGTTTCATCTCTGGACTGATTTGACAGGTGGTATTTTTTGAGCCGGAAATAAATTCACGGTGAGCTAATTATTCCAGGGTTTATAAGGATTCCGTAGCTTTGCGCCGCAGACCTGCTTACTGTCGTGGCGTATGCGCAAATGTTTGCACAGAAACCGTGTTTTCTTTGATTTGATGGAGAAAGATATCTTGCGAGTACAAACAAATAACATTTGCGGTACCCGAAAAAAAGCTCACGGAGATGTTGACAGGAAACAACATCTCCAAAGTTACCTGGACTTTAACTCAACTACACAAAGGAGGCTGTAAACGGTAGATTAATTATGTCATGCCTCCAGATGCAAGCGGCACGGATAGAGTATACAGAACGCGGCCTCGGGCTTGCCAGAGGGCAATTAGTCTCTTGAGATTTAATTCAAAGCGAAATCTATTTGGAAATATTTCCCATGCAAAAACCTTATTAGCCGCGATTTCACTGCCAGAACCAAAATGCCAGCCTCAGGCTGATTTAATAAAGCACAACCTGCCCAAGTCCGAATTATGAAGACGTGTCGTGTCATGTGCTGGTGTTGAGCGGAAATATTCACATAATGCAGAGATAAAAATATTTTTTAATACGTTTTAGCTGCCCTGCGATCGGCTGGCCACCGATTCAGGGTGTCCCCCAACTCCGGAGTCAGCTGGGTTAGGCTACAGTACCCCCCGCGACCCTAATGAGGATAAAGCGGTTCAGAAAATGAGATGAAAGTGAGAGAGAATATGTTTTTTGACTTGACTCATTGGATACTTCAATCATCTGGAAGCAGAATTTCTGAAAAATAACTTTTAATTATCCCAATGAAGGAAAGTATTGGACAGCCAAAAACGCACAACCACTATCAGATATTTTAAAAAATCACAAATGCTTGAACTGGGACAATACTGTTAAATATGCAAATGCCACATTAGTTTACAAAATCTTCCATCACAAAGCTCCTCCTCCACTGCAAGATGTTGTACAAAAAAATCCAACACATCAACATGGGCTGGCTCTAGAAGTGACTGTGTAGTTCCCCACAAAAAAGTGCTTGTTTCAGTTACATCTGACAAAATTAGTGGACTGATGAATTGAAATCAAATATGCTTAGTTTACAAAATCTTCCATCACAAAGCTCCTTCTCCACTGAAAGAATTTGTACCAAAAAATCCCAACAGAAAAACAAGGGCTGGCTCTAGAGGTGACTGTGTAGTTCCCTTCAAAAAGAGTGCTAAATTAGCCAAATCACCTTCATACCTGGAACTCAATACCAATTACATACGTGAAAACCCATCTCTGAACCTCTTGGCCAATCATCTTAAAGCCTGGCTGTTAGACCAACAAAATTGCGATCACAAAACTGTTTAAAACTATGCTACTTGTGGGTGTGTGTGTATGTTATCATTTCCCCTCAACCTGCACAGGGGACTAAAGATGGAAATTAGCCATTGGCTACAACCTTACATATTTACATATATATGTTCATTAATATGTGCTGTCCTTTATAAAATAAATCAAACTCTAGTTTAGGCTAAAGTGTAGATGTAAACAATTGTAACCATTTTTACCATAGCATGCACAGGAAATAGTTTTCAGCACAAATATGGACAAAAGTGCACAAATTCTCAGTCCACAATACCCAGCATGCATCTCAATGAAGCTCCCCCGGCTTGGTGCATCGCTCCTCCTCCCTTCACCCCCGGCCACCTTTTGTCATCTCTGCCTTCTAAACATTTCACTTACATTTTGTTTGCAAGAAAGGTCGAAGAATCCCATTAATAGAGGCGGCGCGGCAGAAACTGAAGACGAGCTGGTCTATTTACTCATTTATTTTCCTGCTCGTTACAAATGAGTCTCAAGGATGGCCAAAGATTTGCCTTCAGAGGTGGCACGCGCCCTTGACGGCAAGCGAGGTTCGGCCCGCTTTATCTTATGTACCTTCAATTACAATGTGTCAGAGCGACTACGTGAATATTTTTCTTAACACTGGCTTTCAATGAAAAGCTCTTGTGTTCGTTTTGCTTTTCGCAAAGGGTTGAGATGGTAATATTACACTGAGACTGATATCATGATGATATTGGCTTATTTAATAATCGTTAGGCTCTAATCATGGTCTTAAGTGAGGTGGCAATAGGTTCGGCTAACATAAACGACCTGTCACGTTTGCTTGTTAAGTCAATCCTTTGATTTTGAAGAGATAAAAATATTTGGCATTCCTTTTCACGCCATTTGTTGGCTTCCCTCTAAATTTTTTGATCAATATTTCTTTATTTTACTATTTTACACTTTTACTTTTTAAGATGATAGCGCCCTGAGAGGTTAATGGCAGGCACAAGTAAATGAGTTGTTTCACATTTTATGCAAGATACGGTTTATGTCTATCTTGAATTTCATTCATAGACGACAATATAAATTTTGTTTAGCGTTTTATCTGTTTATCTTCTCTCTATTGAAATAAATAACCATATCCGCCGCATTCTCTTGCGTTATGGCGTTTCGTCTTGTCACTTTTGTGCATGTCAAGTCTAATTTATGCACATATAAGCCGTACCTTGATTCAGTCATCATTTTTTTAGCGACAAATACGGTGTATATCCGCTAAAATGTGGTACCTGTGTCCTAATCGAGTCCAAGTGATAGACCATGCCATAAAGTACATTCATGCCGATACAAGAAAGTGTAAGTTACTGTAGTTTGCAACATTTTGGAACATGATTATACCATTAAAGTTGATCATATTTTAATGGCAGCAACTCATCCTTGGGAATACGTAGTGTCAATTTTAACTCAGGTCTTTCAAGCCACAATTATAACTGAAAAGTTATCGCCAAACAAAGTTCACCAGCCGGAATCTTGTGGGAGGAAACATGGCATCGAGCTTCCCTCGGGATCCAAGTGTTTGGCTCGTGGCATACCGACAGAGTTGCGTGCTTTCTCTCGACTTGGACGCTTGCTCTCATTGGTATATTTCCCGCAACGTGTTGGCAGTTGCGTCCCTAGAGTGAGGGGGAGAATTATCTCACTCCACTTGTCTGCAGATGTGAAATGCGAGAAGTAAATCAAGGCCAGCTAATTGATTTAGCTTGTTCCCCTCGGGTTTCTTGAAAATGTTGTCCTTTAAGACCGACAGATGATGAAAGGCACGTCGCCGTGGAGTCGGGCAGCTGCGGCGCTGCCGTTACAGGTGTTTCCGTAAATCATCGGGACACATATGTCCGGCCGTCTCGAGGTTCCTTCCGGCGCTTTGGGCTCAGGTGGTGCAGACCAGTGCTATTCAAGCAAGACAATTATCTCTAAAACCTGTCCCGGGATCCGCAGTGGTTCGGCAACAGCTTCGGCGTCGCATAAACAGATGAGTTCAATGGCCTGTAAGATAATTAATTAACGAACAGAGCGTCTGCATCCGATGCCCTTGGTTGTCGTTCAGTTTTGCCGTGTTGAACACGGCGTCCCGAAACAAAAACCTGGCTCGGGTTTCTTTCCCCATCTGGGGAGGAGGGTGTGATTGGCACGGTTTAATTCTCACCAAGGTCTGCACAAGGCTGAGTGGCACTCTTGTAATTATGTTTGCAAATATCTCGGTCGTGAAGTCAAGCTTCTTGACATGCAGAGGAAGTTTACACTTTGCCGGAGACGGCAAACGATGCGAGAGATGTCGCGGTGATATTTTCGGAATGTTTCTGGACTTTGTTGGTTGGTTTGAGGTTTACCGGGTTAATGTGTACTAGACACGGACATGGTAGATTGTGAAACTTAAGAAAATGAAGATATTTTTCTTCCAGACTGAATAAAAACCTGAAGAAATTGTTATGTTTCATCACGTAACAACGGTTGTGAGAGTTAGACCCTTCACAAAATGGTGTTAGGATAATTATGCGTACTCCGAAAAATGTCCGGTTCACATTATGTCAAAATAAGTAATAACGTTTAACCACTTTTGTGACTTTTACTCTTAATATTAGGCCACAAATAGTTTTGTGTTGACAAATTAGCAAGTCTCAACCCGTTAAACCAGGGGTGTCAGACTCGGGTTGGTTCACGGGCCGCGTTAACGTCAACTCGATTTCATGTGGGCCGGACCATTTTAGAAATAATATTTAGATTTTTTTTTTTATAAATGGATTAAAAGAACTGGATTAAAAGCCCTGAATATTCCGGTTTTTTATAGATCTAAAATAATGTTTATTTTAGCTTTTTTTATATATATTTTTAGATTTTACAAAATGATTTTTGAACTAAAAACACAGAAAAAATGATTAAAAATTAAAATTATTGATTTAAAAGGGGTAAAATCAGGAAATTTAATATACATCTATTCTCTTCATTTTAATTGGATCCTAAAACAGAAAGTCGGCACTTGTGATTTACTTTCCTGGGCCCCACAAAATGATTTGGTGGGCCAGATTTGGCCCCCTGGGCCGCCACTTTGACACATGTGCGTTAAACCAAACATCTTCCAGTTCATGTAACGCAAAAATAAGCAATAAATCGCCTGTAACCGATGTCGGATGTTTGAAGTCTTGACAAAGGGAACAAAAAAATGATTGACGTAACACAAATGCGCATACGCAGAACTGCATCGGAATAATTTTCAACGGGTAGCAAAATCTGACTGGAGAGAAGATGGCGATGTAAATAGTATACCCTCCCTGAACATATTGATAGCATCGTTTAAATGATAATTCTTAATTCCTTTGAAGCCAATGTGTTTTATTTTAGAAAGTTCATGTCAGACTGTCTGAGTCAACAGCCCGGCCGAAAGCCTTTTTTCGCAAGTAGCTCGACTTAACCTGACAGCTGTGACACCGGATTGATGCTTAGTATTTTAGTTCTCGGTGTTATTTTCAGTGTTTTTTTTTCATGGCACTCTTCAGAGGCAATCAGTGAACCCTCAAGTGCACAGAGAAGCAAATGCAGGCAAGAAATACCGTGGAACATAGGCGAAGCAATTTGTCCAGATCCTGATTGGCCCTCTACTCTTGTAGACGATACGTATAACTGTGCTCGGTTCCGCGCGTATTTCTACAGATGAATAAACACGGTATGTTTTTTTGTCAAAAAACATCAAATCAATGCGTTTCCAGGGAAATGATAACGCCCACTCAAATAGGCTTATATGTGCACAAATTAGACTTGCCATGCAAGAACCTGCAAGGTGACAGACGAAGCGCCATAACGCAAGAAAATGTAGTTGATAGGGTCATTTATTTCAAAATAGAGAAAATATAAACAGATAAAACGCTAAACAAAATTTATTTTGACGTCTATGAATGAAATTAAAGAAAAAAATGTATATTGCTTAAAACGTGAAAAACTCACTCACTTGTGCCTGCCATTGCTTGCTCAGGGCGCCGCCATCTTACCTAGGGATGACAAATTAGACCGCTACGGACACACTTCCTGGTTGTACTGCTCACATGACCTCCTTTTTGAATTTGTCTACGTGCAGCCAACAACCTTTCGCAATGTGCAATCCAGCAAAATTGATTTATACATTTATAAGATTTTCTTTTGGATTGTATTGGATAACTTTATTCACAGTAACTTTTATTTTATTATTTTTTTAATTGTTTTAATTTTTTAATCGTTTTACATTTTGTAATTGTTTTATTTTTTAAATTGTTTTATTTTTTAATTATTTTAATTTTTTTAATTGTTTTAAATTTTTAATTATTTTAAATTCTTTATTATTATTTTTTTTAATTGTTTTATTTTTTTAATTATTATTATTATTTAAAATTTCAAAGTAACACATTTGTACTCCCTATTAAAACCATGAATATGGAGGTGAAAACTGTGAATCAGGGGGCGGCTTATACGTGAGAAATTGTAAAATTCAACGATTTTAGACCACTTTTAACGGTCCGGCTTATACGCGGAGGCGGCTAATTTGCAAGAATATACGGTAGTCTGGGTTTGTTGAACTCCACACACGATTTGACCATAATTAGCCCATGAATAGTGCAAGATATTTTTCCTTCTCCCCGCAAGTTCTGGAGCTCTTTTAAATTTGGCCAATCTATCAGAGCTTAAGAATGAATCAATGCATTCCTAATGACCTCGGAGCCCCGTGGCGTCTCTGGCGGCGTTGCAACCAAATAGGATGCAAAGCTGCGATCCTCAAAGAATTTCCATCACAGAAATAATGCGCTCCCCGAAGGGGCTGCTGCAAAGGCTCCGCCCCGAGCGCCGGGCCCGGATAATTTCAACACATAAGCAGGTTCTTAGCACACCTTTAATCAATGCCAACGGTGCCTTTTTGTCAGGGGGTGCGAAGGCAATGAAACGATAACGCCATTGTAACCCGGGGACTCGCCGCAGAGGAAACACGGGGCAGCAAAGCCCTCTGGGTAATAAGAAACAAAACTCCTGACAAAGACTTCCGTTAGCAGAGTTTGGGGGTGCAAAGGCAACTAATGAGCAAGATTGTTTTGTTGGATGCATTTTCACTAAGTTTGCAAGGAACACAACGGAATTGCCGAATTTCAGAAAAATTGGACTTTTGCAGTTTTTAGGGTTTTGAATCGTCATGTGAATCCGTTTTTATTACCGTGTACACTTTCAAAGCAGTAGAAAGTATTACAGTTTTTAGTCTGTACTGATTGCGATGAATTATTGTCAACGTTTTTAGACTTTGCGAATGACGTTGGATCGTTGAATAACTTAATCTCTCATTAAAAGGAGTCTATATTTCCATTTAATTGACCCAAAAATGATGTGTACAGCTTCCCTTCCCTAGTTTGCACACTATCATACATGAATTGAGTAAAAACAGCAGGTAGACTACACAATTCTTATTTTGGTATCATGTTTAAGGCTTTTTTTAACAGCTTTAAAGTCATAATCTAGTATATTATTCTCTGACCGTGTATAGTGTGTATAGAGTGCAGCTGAAAAGTATGGCTTTTAATTATATTATTTTACAATTATGGCCCATCTTTAGCTTCAAGATTGTATCACTATCTTTATACTACATTCAACATAAATTATACATCAATTGACTATACCAGTCGTTAGCCATATTAGATCATATAATTTTTAAATGAGTCTTTAAACTTCCTTGACTCTATACTTTAATATTCATTGAAGTGTATTGATCTTAATAAATTGGTCTGTAGCAATTTAGTCTTCATCTGTTTTTAACAAGCTTTACATTATGCCGATCTTTATTGGCCATTGGACGAGAACACTGTTTAAAGCCAAGTGGACAATCAAAGTTAAGATATAAGTGAATTGAATTGTATTAAAAGTCTGAAAAGGGTGATCAACACTGCCCAAACGATCATCAACTGGCTACAGGACAATAACGGCCAAAACAAACAGACTCAAGGACAGTTTCTTCCCAATAGCTGTCACCACAGTCAACTCAAGTTCTGCACCTAGGAGAACCAAATCAAGACTAAGTTCTTATCTTGAACTAAAACCCATAGGCTGCTAACCACTTTAGTCACTTTGGTAGCTACTTATTTATGTGACCACTTATTCATCTTGACTACTTATCTATGTTGACTTCATATCTATGTTGACTACTTATCTATGTTGACTACTTATCTATGTTGACTACTTATCTACGTTGACTACTTATCTATGTTGACTACTTATCTATGTTGACTACTTATCTACGTTGACTACTTATCTATGTTGACTACTTATCTAATTTGACTACTTATCTATGTTGACTACTTATCTATGTTGACTACTTATCTATGTTGACTACTTATCTATCTTGACTACTTATCTATCTTGACTACTTATCTATCTTGACTACTTGTCTATCTTGACTACTTATCTATCTTGACTACTTATCTATCTTGACTACTTATCTATCTTGACTACTTATCTATCCTGACTACTTATCTATCCTGACTACTTATTATGTTTACTGCATATGTATTTACTGTTTATTATTTAATGACTAGTTATTTACTATTTTGTCATTTTTTTATTAATTATTTGCTTGTTGTTGTTATTTGTGCACTTCGTAGTGAAGCTTTAAATCTCATTATACTTGTATAATAACAATGAAAACATTCAATTCAATTCAATAATCAGGACGAACTACATAGAAAGAAAATGTATTATTGAAATCATCCAGAGCTCTGATTGGAAAAACTAAAAAAAAAATTAAGTCACCATTTTGAACAGATTTGTGTTTTCTAAAAAATGCTAAAACTGAACCTCGCAGCTCCACACCCCAAAAAAGTTGAATGTTCCTCTGCGTTTTCCAGTCCAAAGACCCCCCCACCCCCGCCTTCTTCTCCCATGAAACGTGATAAATGAAACCATTTCCTCCGAAGCAAACATGCCTGGAAACATTACGAGTGCCATTTCCTTTTCTCGTATGAAGCTGAAGAGTCGTGAAGGCAGTTCGTGGAGGGCCTTCCTGCGTGATGAAGTACCTTCCCTCGGTTGCACTTTCTCACATCTCACCGTAGAAATGTGCGAGATTTATCAGCATTGGCCCTCCCGAGAGATCACGTTCTGTTTTATTCCGGGTAGCAGCTGCACCACCACCGCTGTGTTGTAGCTTTGAATTAAATCCTTAATAACATGGTCAGAATCCCCAAAATATGAGATAAATAACCTGAAAAACGCAGATGTGTCGGCGTATAAATAGTGGGCGGGATGTGTTGTATCTTATCGATATTAACGATGCGGAAACGACGCAAAATAAAGATAGCCTAGCGTCTCGAACCGCCTTCAATTTTTAAGAGCAGCTGTTTGTAACGATACCCATGGCATGTCTGAGATTAAACTGTTTGTTTTCGAGGGACTCGTACTAACAGGACACCTTCCAGCATCTGGCGCTGGCATGACAAAATCACCAGGATGTGTTGTTTTTGAAAAAAACAAAACAAAAAAGGTTTATAGATCAGGGGCGTCAACATTTTTTGCACCGGTGAATCGTAATGTAACATAAACAAATTTAAATGAACTTGGATTATGATGCAGACACACTCAAAAATAAATTTAATCTAGCCTTACACTAAACTTAAGTCTAATTTTGTTTTACAGTTTTATACCTTTCTTCTCCCAGCCGGGTTGGCTCTGTTTGCCCCGCCTCCAACCTGACTTTCATTATTGATGGGCTGTTTGCTTTTGTATTCTTTTCAAAATATTCCGAAAATGATGCACACAAATGTCCTCACATTAGGATAACGCACGACTACTTGCCAACGAGAAGTAATATATACTTCTCGTACTAGCGATCGCTACGCCATTCGCGCTGAGTGACGGGAAAAAAAAACACTGAAAAAAATGCAACGCTCCGCCCAGTGCTCCTAGATATCTGTTATACACGAAAGAGATGTGGCAAAAAAGAAAGTGCACTAAAATCATAAACAGCCTCGCATGTCTTGGCCACCTGGCTTTCTCGTGTCTCGAAATTTGTCTCGTATCTCGAGATAATTATTTGCTCAAAATTGTACTCGTATCTCGAATTGCTCGTATGTCGGGGTGCTCGTATGTCGAGGTACCACTGTAGTCCGCTAGTGGGTCCCATCCGGCCCATGGGTTCGATGTCAAATTCCTTTAAACTGGCTGTAGATTCTCATCTTTTAGTGTCTGGACGACCAATCCGTTTGGATTGGGAGGGGCTAATGAACGCTCGTTCGAGGCAAGTAAGTTAACTTTTTGGGCTAAAAATAAGAGAGATCTAGTTGGCATTAATGTGGCCTGCCAATAGAAATTGGACTTCCCTGGTTTATTAATTCCATCTTAATTCCATACCTGTCAATCTCGGCCAATTGCTTCCCTTATTAATGTCTGCAATACCCCTTATTAAGCGTTTAAAAAAAACGTACAAATGCAACGCGACAGATATTTACTCACATAGGGCGCCCGTAAAAATGTTGCTACATCCGCTTATGTAAGCGGGGCATACTGTCAAAACACGATTAAAAAGTTGGCCTACTTTAATTGCTTTTATTTCTCGAATGACATCACGTGCGATGATGTCAGAGTTAAACCAACCTCACATTGAACTGTAAAGTTGTTGGATGGAAATCCGACTCAGATGCAATGACCAAAAGGTTGCGTGGCGGTGACCGGATCAATACGCCTCCTCCTCGGGGACTAATATGGCCAAACTGTGAAAATGGAGGAATATTAGCAACCAGTCTATATAGCAAGTCTGCATGTGACCTGGTGGTCGATATCAAAGAGCAAATATCGGTGGGTTGCGCTCGCTCAGTGACGCTTGGATGCCCTTTACCTAGCGAGCATTCACATGGAAAGAATAGTGATCGAGGAGTGTTTGTATTTTTACGATAAAGCTTACTGGGATTTTAAGACTACAAATCTTACATTTTCTCCTTTTGTGTATCCACAAAGTACAAAAAAAATCTTCACTGTGTGTTATAGCGTGGTACAATAAGGTAGCTACATTCAAAACAGAATAATTTGTAGGGTTCGTTGGGGTTTTGCTTGGTTTTGCTTGCTCCATCTTGTGTTACCCAGTTTTTCCTAATTGTAATCATCCCGTATCTGTCTATTTAAATCCTGTGTGTTTGTGAGTCCTGTTTGGATCGTCTGCTTTGTTTGCGTCATGTTAATTTGCCATGTCCTGTTTCAAGTTCCTCGTTTCTCCATGTCTTCCACGTCAGGTTTGGGTTTGTTATTTATTTGTAAGTCCTTGTTATTTTGTTGAATCACCTCCTGCCTCAGTCAGTAAAGCTTTTGTTTGAGCACTCCACACAATCGTCCCTTGATTGGTTCCCTGCATTTGGATCCTAGTCTACGTTCCGCACAAGACGGAATAATAACTTACATTTGCATGACGCAAACAAAGCAGACGATCCGAACAGGACAGCGCACAGGATTTAAATAGACAGGTAGGGGATGATTATAATTAGGAAAGGCACAATTTCCAATTACTTACTGTTTAGCTGTGAATCATTAATAATATGGTTAATAATAATAATATTAAAACTAACTTCTTACCTTGCACTTGCACTAAAACTCCATAGGCTGCTAACCACTTAAGTCACTTTTTATACCAACTTATTTATGTGAACACTGATTTATGGTGACTACTTATTTAGTATGTTGACCACTTCTTTATTTATTACTTATTTATTGATTATTTCTTTACAATTATTATCTTTTGGTTTTTATTTATCTGTTTGTTTATTGTTGTTATTTGTGAACTTCCCTACTTATTTAGTTATGTTGTTGACTACTTCTTATATTAGATTAGATTAGATAACTTTATTCATCCCGTATTTGGGAAATTTCAGTCAGGCAAGTGGGTGAGAAAACAGACAGAGAAAAAATACATTTTAGACAGAAATAAGTAGGTAATATGTGTTACAGACACTATGATGACTACTTTTCATTGATTATTTATTTATTATTCATTGTTATTATTTATCTGCTTGTTGTTACTTGTGCACTTTGCGGTGAAGCTTTAAATCTCATTATAGTTGTATAATGACAGTGAAAGCATACAATTCAATCACCATCCTTATATATTTATATATAAAATACATTGATTAATCCACGTTAGCATTTTTTTTTCCTCATTGTCCTTTTGAGGATAGCCATGTCTTGCACTTGAGATTTATCCTAAGCAAGATCAAGGCTTCAGAGAGTTATTCCGACGTCTCCACGCCTCCGAGGCATTCACCGTCGGATGCTTGACTCCCGCCTCCTCCTTCAGTCAAATGTCTGCTAGGGGAGTTTTTAAAGCCCCCACATTCCTCTTCTGACTGACAAATTCCAGTCGAAAGAGCGACTATGTTTAGAAGAACGTAGGCTGGCCGCATCAGGAGAGGGCTTTACATTCATGCCACGTGACGAGGGAAAACAACATTAATCTTTTTTCCTGCCCTTCACAACGGACGACGGGTTCATCTGGTTTGCGTTTTGTCCAGGTCTTCACGTAACAGACTTCACATTTGTCTAAATGACGCAAAACATAGAGCACCTTGTTGAATTTTATGTCCACTTTATATGCTTTTGTCGCAGTTGGACGTCTGTAGCCATCGATGGCAGCCAATGAGTGGCAGCAGGGGTGTCAAACGTATGACCCACAGGCCGAAAGTGGCCCACTAGGAGCTCCAGTGTTGCTCTGATCGTTATTTTGTAGTTTAATCATACCTTGTCTCATAGATCTGGTGACATTAGTGCCGTAAAACCAAAGAAAATAAGTTGTGGGATTGAGTATGTGCGCTACTGCGCTTGGATTTAATGTTTGCAGTCACATCTTTACATTTGTTTGATAAATAAGGCGCAACAAATTATAAGACGCAGTAGTGGTAGTGGTGGTGGTGGTTTTGGTAGTGGAAGTAGTAGTAGGGGATTGTGTATTGCATTCACTAGATGGAGGTGTAGTAGTAGTGGTCATAGTCATGGTGGTAATGATAGTAGTAGTAGAGATTGTGTTTTACATCCACTAAATGGAGCTTTAGTAGTAGTAATATTAGTGGTGGTAGTAGTCGTAGACGTGGTGGTGGTAGTAGTAGCAGTAGTAGTAGTGGTTTTGGTAGTTGGAGTAGTAGTAGGGGATTGTGTATTGCATCCACTAGATGGAGGTGTAGTAGTAGTGGTAGTGGTCATAGTCGTGGTGGCAATGATAGTAGTAGTAGGGATTGTGTTTTATATCCACTAGATGGAGTTTTAGCAGTAGTAATATTAATGGTGGTAGTGGTCGTAGACGTGGTGGTAGTAGTAGTAGTAGTAGTAGTAGTAGTAGTAGTAGTAGTAGTAGTAGTAGTAGTAGTAGTAGTAGTAGTGGTA
This sequence comes from Stigmatopora argus, assembly GCF_051989625.1. Classification (NCBI taxonomy): domain Eukaryota; kingdom Metazoa; phylum Chordata; class Actinopteri; order Syngnathiformes; family Syngnathidae; genus Stigmatopora; species Stigmatopora argus. Next base: position 2,587,522 of record NC_135388.1, read on the forward strand.
GTGGTAGTAGTAATAGTAGTAATAATAGTAGTAGCAGTAATAGTAGTAGTAGTGGTAGTAGTAGTAATAATAGTAGTAGTGGTAGTAGTAGTAATAATAGTAGTAGTGGTAGTAGTAGTAATAATAGTAGTAGTAGTAGTGGTAGTAGTATCAGTAATAGTAGTAGTAGTAGCAGTAATAGTAGTAGTGGTAGTAGTAGCATCAGTAATAGTAGTAGTAGTGGTAGTAGCAGTAGTAGTAGCATCAGTAATAGTAGTAGTAGTGGTAGTAGCAGTAATAGTAGCATCAGTAATAGTAGTAGTAGTGGTAGTAGCAGTAATAGTAGCATCAGTAATAGTAGTAGTAGTGGTAGTAGCAGTAATAGAAGTAGTAGCATCAGTAATAGTAGTAGTAGTGGTAGTAGCAGTAATAGTAGTAGTGGTAGTAACAGTAGTAGTTGTAGTACTAGCAGAAGTAGTAGTAGTAGTAACAGTAGTAGTTGTAGTACTAGCAGAAGTAGTAGCAACACACTATTTTGAGTGTCTTCGTCAGAGATTCCCTTGTCCTTCAATTTGTTCAGTTTACATGAAAGACAACTTACTTAGCAGTTGGAAAAATAATGCAAAATTGTCAAAAATTGCCTTTTTTAGTCATTGCGTGTTTGCCGAGTCTCCGCCTACCGCAAAACTCTAATAACTCAACTCAACAAGATCAGACGGAACAGTAATAAAGCAGTTTACTTACCACAAAATGCTGTCAAACATTCACATTTAATTCGGCACAGTAGGGGCGACTTGTTGAATAAAATGAACTATAAAATGCAAAATAAACCACTAGGATGCAAATATTGGGATTCTACGCACATCGCGCCGTAATGGAGTTTTCCTGGGAGGAGGAGGCACTTAAATATTAGTAAATTGGCGTGATGGCCTCATCCGAGGCGGTCCCAATGAGAAGGCAAACACAGAAAATTCAATTACCCAATGTAGGTTTTTGTCTTTATTTCCATAATGTGGCCCTTTAATGGAATTACTCGGCTAAGCGCTGGATTTCCATTCATCATTTGAAATTCAGATTCAGACTTTACGGCAGTCCTGCTGACAAAAAAATGAAAGACGCTAAAGCCAAACGGGGAACTGCTTTGCTTGCATTTAATTACACAAAGAGAGCCAGTGACAGCGCGGATGTTTAATATTCTGCCACATCATTAAAGAAAAGAGTGATTATTAAGACAAAACGCCGCGCTCCGTCTCTGTTATGTTGCCGTTATTAATATTCGGGTTTAAAGTCGGCTGGAAGGAAAATGCAGAGACTGGAAAGGCCGCCACTTTAATTAGGAGTCGCGGTATTGTCTTCTTTGCCATGTTTTTGCTCATTTGCACATTTTTGGGGGTGGATTTTAAAGGCCGTGCATGCAGAGGAGTCATTTTTAGCATTTTATTTCCTTGAAATCAAAGGATTTCTCGGCCGAGATGGACAAACGACAAACGAGAGATGTCGCAGATTTCATCGAGTGATCGGATATCGGGGCGTGGCCTATAAGAGGACCAGAATCGTGTGGAGAAAATTGGGTTTTAAAATCTCAGCTCTTTTTATGAACAGGTTTATCCTCATCAGGGTCGCAGAGGGTGCTGGAGCCTATCCCAGCTTGACTTCCAGAGGCTGGTGACAACACCCTGAATTGGTGGCCAGCCAATTGCAGGGCACAAGGGAACAACCAATCATAGCTAGGGGCAATTTAGAGTGTCCAATCAGCCTACTCTCCATGTTTTTGGAATGTGGGAGGAAACGGGAGTACTCAGAGAAAACCCATGCAGGCCCGGGGAGAACATGTAAACTTCACACATGTAAACCGACCTGGATTTGAACCCAGGTCCCCCACTTTGAGGCCGACCCGCTAACCACTGGGTCGCCGCCCTGGGTTTAAAATCTATTTGTTTATGTTTAGTTATCAGTGGCACATGTAAAATAAAGTCATTGTTTTCAATGTTATGTATGGAAAAAACTGAAAACCCACACAAACTCTGCACATTGAAGACCATGTGGGATTGATCCCAAGACCCCAAAACTGTGAGGGCGATTCACCAACCACTCGGACGTTTGGCAGAACGGACGTTTGGTAGAACGGACGTTTGGTCGCCGGGTTCGCTCGCTGTCAAATTATGACAGAGAGTTTACTGTTGATATTTTGATATTAGATATTTAGACATTAAACTCACTCTCTCTCTCATGATTATAATTTTGAGAGCTGGTTTCAACAGTAACAACCCGGCGACCAAACGTCCGTTCTACCAAACGTCCGTTCTACCAAACGTCCGTTCTACCAAACGTCCGTTCTACCAAACGTCCGTTCTACCAAACGTCCGTTCTACCAAACGTCCGTTCTACCAAACGTCCGTTCGACCAAACGTCCGGTCGACCAAACGTCCGGTCGACCAAACGTCCGGTCGACCAAACGTCCGTTCGACCAAACGTCTTTCGACGAAACATCCGAGTACCGAGGAAACCGGAGTACCCGAAGAAAACCCACACAAGCCCACGAGGAAAAAAGGACCAAACTTGGGATCGAACCCTCGTTCTTAAAACTGCAAAGTCGAAGCGCTAACCACTAGGTCGCCAAAGCACTAACCACTATGTCGCCAAAGCGCTAACTGCTAGGTCACCATGCTACTCTAAATGTTCCATTAAGATATTCCGAAAACTAAAAGGACAATAACATTGTCCCTTTCAAATTAAAATCTTCATCACGAGGAACATTGCTGTTTCCAAAGGCAAAATGCGGGTTAGCATCTAACAAAAGGAGGAAGTAAAATATATATTTTTTAAAAGATGTGTAACGGTGAAGAGGATTGCTCTCCTCTGCGTAGGTCTTTATATCTGAAGAGGCTAACGATTGGAGTTGAAGTACAACCTCTTAGCCAATCCGAACGCATAACCTCTTCACCACTTATCGAAAATCCTCACTTGGACGTCACGGTTGGCGTGTACGGCTCGGCGGCAACTGGTTGCTTGGAGACCAATTCATCAAAAGCTCCCGTATTTCCTCGTTAAGTGCCGAACGCACCATGAAAGCTCCGCAGAAGAGGAACCGTAAATACGCCGTATGAAAAAATATTAAAAAAAACATCCGGGTATGTTTCCTCTTCCTGCTTAACAGAATGAAAGATTGATCAAGCGGTTTGGTCCCAGCACCCCCGCTGTGCATCAGCGCGGCAGCTTCCCGCCATTTGCCAGCTCACCGGGGGTGCCTTTAGATCCCGCTCCCGGTGGCCATCTTGTCGGATATCGTCTCTGGAACGCTAGCGTCTTTTTTTTATAGATATCTTTCAATAAAACATGGTGACATTGGATGTGAGTTTCCAAACTGACTTGGAATTGGAGATGGGTTGCCATTTTTTGCTTTCTTATATGCGGGTGTCAGCGGGGCTGAGGTACCGGACTATAAGTCACAGTTTTTTGTAGTTTGGCTGGCCCGACGACTTGCGGGTATTGGATTGGATAACTTTGTATTCATCCCGTATTCGGGAAATTTCATTGTGGCAGTAGCAAGAGGGTGATTAGACAGCACAAAGTACAAAGCAAATCAAAGTAAATGGGATCATGAAGAATCACCAAATCAAATCATTAAGACAGAAAAGCAGCAAAAACACAAAACTAGCAAGAGTGGACGGAGCTACCGCCACCGGCTGCCACTTGAACGGTGCCTTTTTGGTTGCCGTAGCAAAAACGAATACAGACTCAAAAGACGTAAAGTTGGACAAAAACTGGAACCACACACAGGAAGCTGCCACTGGCTTCAGCGTGACGGCGCCATCTTGGCAAAAAAGATAGGTTGCTAGCATAGAAATAGAACTCGTTCATAAATCAAGGACTCCTCTGTGCTTATTTTTTGTTTCTTAAAGAACAATTTAGTCGCTTCTTCTTTTTGGCCGGTTAAAGATTACCGTATTTTCTCGTATATACGCCGTGTTTGTCGCTAAAAAAAATGATGACTGAATCGTGGGTACGGCTTATATGCGCACAAATTAGACTTGACATGCACGAAACATCATAACGCTAGATAATCTGGCCGATACGGTCATTTATTTCAAATTCGAGAAAAGATAAGCAGATAAAATTCTAAAAATATATATTTTGACATCTATGAATTAAGTTCAAGAAAGAAAAAAAATACTTATCTTGCATAAAACATGAAAAAACTCACTTGTGCCTGCCATTGCTCGCTCAGGGCGCCATCATCTTACCTAGCGATGAAAAACTAGACCACTACGGACACACTTCCTGGTTGTACTGCTCACATGACTTCCTTTTTTAATTTGTCTACGTGCAGACCACACCCTTTCAGATCGTGCAATCCAGCAGATGACCCTTTCGGTTCATACATAATCTCAGAAATAGCATGTGTGATGATTTTTATTAAGATTTTCACTTAAAAGTAACATCTTTGTACTCCCTATTAAAACCATGAATATGGGGGTGAAAATTGTGAATCAGGGGGCGGCTTATACGCGAGAAATTGTAAAATTCAACAATTTTAAGGGTACGGCTTATTCGCGGAGGCGGCTTAAATGCGAGAAAATACAGTACTTTTCAAAAATGTACGTCAATAATGATTGAAAGTACAACCCCATTTTCCTGAGAATAACGCTACATTTTCTGGTCTTCTTTAATGCTGAATAAATGAGAGCATGAGTGTTAACCGTCTGAGGTCTTTTTGCGGCTCAACTAATTAGCTTTAATGATTAAATCCGGCCTAAAAGAAAAACGGTAATTAGTAACACTCTTGTCACCGCCGCAACGCTAAATAATGAAACATGATTCTTCTCGCCTTAATTCTCATTTAAGTAATTAGCTCGAATGATTAAATCTGACAATTGGTGTCATATTGAAATCGACTTTTGCCCTGTCTTTCATTTTTATTTAAATTATTAGTTTGGTATTATAGGTATTGTTTGAAAGGAAATGTCTGACCTTTGGCCTTTAGAAAGTCATCAAATGTTTTTATGCTAAGTTAGTATGGAAAAAAATCTCATCAAGGGCACCAAAGTGCCTTTTTTTCAAGATTATGATTATGTATTGATCGTCTGTGCTTCATTAGGTAAATGGGTCTCCATCAAAGGCAACTTTTCAATGCAAAATAGAGCGTTAAAAGTAAATAAGGACATTACTAAAAAAATAATACACACAATTAATCACATTTTTCGGAAAGCCTTCATTCCTGGCACACTAGTTTTTTTTTCCAATTTGCACTGATTGGCTGTGATGGTGACCCAGTATTGTTCATGCTACTATCAAATGATTACAACAGACAGAAAATTCAGAAAATAAAAAAAATACTACAAATCTTTTTTTTAACCAAACTACTAAATATTTTTTTTGTATCAAAAATACAAAAAAATCTGTTTTTTTTCAGCAATTTTCATGTTCAGTTGTTTTCAGCAGTGTAGACGTGTGTTAGTTAAAACGAAAATATAATATTATATATGTATATATGTGTGTATATATACATATATATATATATATATATATATATATATATATATATATATATATATATATATATATATATATATATATATATATGTATATGTATATATATATATATATATATATATATATATATATATATATATATATATATATATATATTTATATATATATAAATATATATATATATATATATATATATATATATATACACACACACATACACATACACATATACATATATAAAATATTTGCTTTCCTGATTGTATTTTTGATTTCTTTGCAAAAACTGAACTATTGAAAAAAGGAAACTATGAGAAAATTATTCGAAAATGTCATCATATTGAGTTTTATTTTTGTATGGGTCACTGGTAAATGCCACTAAGAAAAAGGGTAGAAAAATCATTTTTGACATTGATCAAATTTTAAAATATTTTGCCAATAAGAAAGCCATGACATCGTTGGACTCACTGATTGGTCACCGTCGATTGTCTTGTCCATAGTTTGCCCGTGCCTTATCAAACCTAAAAGTCACATAACCATTCATTTTGATAAAGTGAAAATATTATTATTATTTCAATCTCTCCGTGATTCATGCTAAAAAGCGCCGTGCAAATCTGTTGTTGAAAAAACATTTTGAAATATTTAAATGTCAGTCGTCGTCTAAATGTATTATTTTAGCCTTCAGCAAAGATGTTGTTTTTATACTTTAAGTGCATTATTTTTCTCTTTTTCCTGGCTCGAGATGATTCTAAAGTAGGACAAATTCTGGCACTGAAGTCTTATTCTTTCTTCTCATTACCATACTTAATTTTTGCCACCATTTACCATTAAACGTCATAATTTACCAATCACTGGGCCTAAAACTCATTCAGAAAAGTTTGCAGTTTCCCTGTTGTTTGTAAACCTGAATGTCCTACAATTCATGGCATGTACTACAAGGTTTGCATACAACAAAACAAGTTCATTAACCTCCACCAGCTAATAAATTAAAAATAAAACCTGGGTACTGATTTACTTCAACAAAACCTCTTTCTTACCTTTTTCGGCATAATAATCAGATCCCAGCAGAATTCTGAAATAAACCCCCTGACTCTTCTATATCTCTCATTACGATTGAACTTATTCAAGCGAGCTAACCTTCACGCTAGAATTCATCAGCGTTTGCGTGTCTAAATTGGTCCACTTTGATCTTTGCGGGAGACACAGAAATACTGCGGTAAACAATGGAATCAGGTAAGCACCAGTCAAATAAGAAAGTTGGTTCCCGTGGAGTGGACGGAGTTTTTGCGGAACGCTGAAAAACTTTCATTTTTTTGCACCGTGTCTAAGTCTAAGTTTGGTATGGTATTGGTAAATCTGTAAAGGCTGATCAATACAGCCCAAAAAGACAATCAACAAGACCATAACAGCCAAAACAAACAGACTCAAGGACAGTTTCTTCCCATAGTCAACTTGACTTCTGGATCTAGGAGGACTTAATCAAGACTTATTTTCTTCTGGACTAAAACTCCATAGCCTGCTTACCACTTTAGTCACTTTTTGTACCTATTTATTTATGTGACCCTTATTCATGTTGACTACTTATCTATGTTAACTATGTATTTATGTTTTAGGCCAGAATAACCCCAACAACGACTTATCTATGTTGACTACTTAACTATGTTGACTATCAATGTTGACTACTTAACTATGTTGACTACTTATCTATGTTGACTACTTATCTATGTCAACTACTTAGCTATGTTGACTGCTTATATATTTTAACTAATGATCTATGTTGACTATTTATCTATGTCAACTACTTATCTATGTTGACTACTTATCTATGTTAACTATTTATCTATGTTGACTACTTATCTATGTTAACCATTTATCTGTGTTGACTACTTATCTATGTTAACTACTTATCTATGTTGACTACGTATCTATGTTAACTACTTATCTATGTTGACTCTATATCTATGTCAACTACTTATCTATGTTAACTACTTATCTATGTTGACTACGTATCTATGTCAACTACTTATCTGTGTTGACTACTTATCTATGTTAACTACTTATCTGTTGACTACTTATCTATGTTAACTACTTATCTATGTTGACTACTTATCTATGTCAACTACTTATCTATGTTGACTACTTATCTATGTTAACAACTTATCTATGTTAACTACATATCTATGTTGAGTACTTATCTATGTTAACTATGTATCTATGTTAACTTATCTATGTTAACCACTTATCTATGTTGACTACTTATCTACGTTAACAACTTATCTATGTTAACTACGTATCTATGTTGAGTACTTATCTATGTTAACTACGTATCTATGTTGAGTACTTATCTATGTTGACTTATCCATGTTAACTACTTATCTATGCTGACTAATTATGTTGTTGACTACGTATTAATTTATTACTTATTTTTTGATTATTTCTTTATTATAATGTGTGTGCGTTTTTCCTTGTGTGTGCTGTCCGGAGGTGATTGTGTGCTTTTCGCCTCTTGTGTCCCTCCGGGCTCCCCTTACCTTATGTGGCCAGGTGTGTGTAATTAGTAATCAGCCCTTGTGTGTGTATTTAAACCCCTTTGTCTGTCTGACATGTCTGGTTTGGGAGTATTACCTAGTGTTTCGTTCGGTCTCCTTCACGTAAGTCATGTTTTTTCCTCTTCCTCCCCAAAATGCCTGAAATAACTCCAATCATGCCCTCCTACGCCCGCTAGAAACCGGGCACCCTTAGCACGCCCCCTAAACTCTGCCCCTGTGACTGACAAAAATGGTCACAGTGAAAATGAAAGGGCAAAATGATTGTTTTTAATCCTTATCACAGCCAAGAGAAGCTTTGTATAATTAATCTGAATGGTAATATTGCATTACAGTACAACTCATCACCCTTCCTATTTACTTTTGTATGAGAAGCGGAGATTAGATACGATGCAATTTCCCCTGACTTACTTTTTTTGTTGTCACTTTCATTTGATTTCTATTTTTGAGCGTGGATATGGTCATGCCTCCCCGCTAATCTTGTCAGGAGATTAGACTTTGTTAGCCTTTATCTGATTCTCAGCATTCTCATAAATAACAAAAGCTGCTGATCTTATCCATTACTGACACGCAGAACAACTGCATGTGTGCCTTTAGTGGGCGCACATGCACATTTGTTTTTTGAGCATATGACCGTAGCTCATATTTGTTTTTCATCTCAGTGAAAATATATAGTAAGGATTTTTTCTTAAAAAATGACCACGTATAGTAAGGATTTTTTCTTTAAAAATGACCATGTATAGTAAGGCATTTTTTCCTAAAAAATGACCATGTATAGTAAGGTTTTTTTCTTGAAAAAATGACCATGTATTGTAAGGCTCTTTTCTTGAAGAAAAAAATGACCATGTATAGTAAAGCTTTTTTCTTGAAAAAAATGACCATGTATAGTAAGGCTTTTTTTCTTGAAAAAAATGACCATGTATAGTAAGGCATTTTTTCCTAAAAAATGACCATGTATAGTAAGGCTTTTTTCTTGAAACAAATGACCATGTATTGTAAGGCTCTTTTCTTGAAAAGAAATGACCATGTATAGTAAGGCTTTTTTTCTTGAAAAAAATGACCATTTATAGTAAGGTTCTTTTCTTGAAAAAATGACCTGTATAGTAAGGTTTTTTTTTCTTGAAAAAAATGACCATGTATAGTAAGGCTTTTTTCTTGAAAAAAATGACCATGTATAGTAGGGTTATTTTCTTGAAAAAAATGACCATGTATAGTAAGGCTTTTTAATGAACAAAATGACCATGTATAGTAAGGCTTTTTTATTGAAAAAAAATGACCATTTATAGTAAGGCTTTTTAATGAAAAAAATGACCATGTATACTAAGGCTTTTTTTTTTTAATTACCATGTATAGTAAGTCTTTTCTTCTTGAAAAAATGACCAATGTATAGTAAGGCTTTTTTCTTGACCATCTGGTTCCAACAGTGGAAACGGTAATTCCAAATTCAAACCGGCATGATTGGCGAATTTAAAAGGTTTGCTTCACATTTAAAAGGACAAGCCCTGAAGCCTTTGAGTTGTCCTTCATTTTATGCAGCACAGGTTCTGACTTTCTTGTAAATGCTTCATAATGTCATCCAGATAAAAAATAAATAACAAAAAATCCGTGCAGGTAACAACTTGGAGGCATGAAAGACACACTGTGTCAGACATTTAATGCTTTTGCTCGCTCTCCAAGCGATAAGTTTTTTGGGTATTTTTTTTAAATCACTTTTTTGGTGCAAAGCTGTAATATTAGCATGTCAAGTCAAAATGGATGAAAAGCCAATTTTACAACAGTGTCTTTTGCATTAGAATAGACAGCCAAATCATTTTATGGATAAGATTTTATATCTTAATATGTATAAATCAGCTGTATTTGGATATATTGTATATTACAAATGTATAATAACACTAGTTATTGTTATTTCTTACAGCACTTGGTATTATCATGCGGTTTCCCATCCATGTTCGTAACCGATTCCCAAATAAATAGATAAAAATCCATCTACTACTTCATATCATTTTGTTCATTCCATTTCATGAGGCAAATGGGAAGAAGAATAATTATATTAACAATAATTAAACCGCAAGTGCGTTCAGGCCATGAATTGTATGTACTATTTACTCAACTGATGATTTCACGGCAGTTTATTTCAACGGTGAAGGGTTGCATTCATCATTAATAACTGAATAACTTCAAAAGAGTGATTACTCTGTGATTGTACGGGTGTGCCAATGCGTGACATTGAATTTTTTTTCTGTTTTTTCCCTGGCCATTTACAGTAGCATGCATATTTCTATTGAAAGAAATGACCATGTAGAGTAAGGGTTTGTTCTTGGAAAAAATGACCATGTATAGTAAGGCTTTTTATTGAAAAAAATGACCATGTATAGTAAGGTTTTTTATTGAAAAAACGACCATGTATAGTAGGGCTTTTAATTGAAAAAAATGACCATGTATAGTAAGGCTTTTTATTTAAAAAATGACCATTTATATGAAGGCTTTTTATTGAAAAAATGACCATTTATATGAAGGCTTTTTATTGAAAAAACGACCATGTATAGTAAGGCTTTTTATTGAAAAAAATGACCATGTATAGTAAGGCTTTTTTCTTGAAAAAAATGACCATGTATAGTAAGGCGTTTTATTGCAAAAATCACCATGTATAGTAAGGCTTTTTATTGAAAAAAAGACCATTTATATGAAGGCTTTTTATTGAAAAAAATGACCAGGTATAGTAAGGCTTTTTTCTTGAAAAAATGACCATGTATAGTAAGGCTTTTTATTGAAAAAAAATGACCATGAATATAGTAAGGCGTTTTATTGAAAAAATGACCATGTTTAGTAAGGCTTTTTATTGAAAAAAATGACCATGTATAGTAAGGCTTTTTTTCTTAAAAAATGACCATGTATAGTAAGGCTTTTTATTGAAAAAAATGACCATGTATAGTAAGGCTTTTTATTGATAAAAATGACCATGTATAGTAAGGCTTTTTTATTGAAAAAATGACCATGTATAGTAAGGCTTTTTTATCGAAAAAAATGACCGTGTATAGTAAGGCGTTTTTATTGCAAAAATGACCATGTATAGTAAGGCTTTTTTCTTGAAAAAATGACCATGTATAGTAAGGCTTTTTATTGAAAAAAAATGACCATGTATAGTAAGGCGTTTTTATTGAAAAAATGACCATTTATATGAAGGCTTTTTATTGAAAAAAATGACCAGGTATAGTGAGGCTTTTTTTCATAAAAAATGACCATGTATAGTAAGGCTTTTTATTGAAAAAAATGACCATGTATAGTAAGGCTTTTTATTGATAAAAATGACCATGTATAGTAAGGTGTTTTATTGAAAAAAATGACCATGTATAGTAAGGCGTTTTATTGAAAAAAATGACCATGTATAGTAAGGCTTTTTTCTTGAAAAAAATGACCATGAATATAGTAAGGCGTTTTATTGAAAAAATGACCATGTTTAGTAAGGCTTTTTATTGAAAAAAATGACCATGTATAGTAAGGCTTTTTTTCTTAAAAAATGACCATGTATAGTAAGGCTTTTTATTGAAAAAAATGACCATGTATAGTAAGGCTTTCTATTGATAAAAATGACCATGTATAGTAAGGCTTTTTTATTGAAAAAATGACCATGTATAGTAAGGCTTTTTTATCGAAAAAATGACCATGTATAGTAAGGCGTTTTTATTGCAAAAATGACCATGTATAGTAAGGCTTTTTTCTTGAAAAAATGACCATGTATAGTAAGGCTTTTTATTGAAAAAAAATGACCATGTATAGTAAGGCGTTTTTATTGAAAAAATGACCATTTATATGAAGGCTTTTTATTGAAAAAAATGACCAGGTATAGTGAGGCTTTTTTTCTTAAAAAATGACCATGTATAGTAAGGCTTTTTATTGAAAAAAATGACCATGTATAGTAAGGCTTTTTATTGATAAAAATGACCATGTATAGTAAGGTGTTTTATTGAAAAAAATGACCATGTATAGTAAGGCGTTTTATTGAAAAAATGACCATGTATAGTAAGGCTTTTTTCTTGAAAAAAATGACCATTTATATGAAGGCTCTTTATTGAAAAAAATGACCATGTATAGTAAGGCTTTTTTTCTTGAAAAAATGACCATGTATAGTAAGGCTTTTTATTGAAAAAAATGACCATGTATAGTAAGGCGTTTTATTGATAAAAATGACCATGTATAGTAAGGCGTTTTATTGAAGAAAATGACCATGTATAGTAAGGTGTTTTATTGAAAAAAATGACCATGTATAGTAAGGCTTTTTATTTAAAAAATGACCATTTATATGAAGGCTTTTTATTGAAAAAATGACCATTTATATGAAGGCTTTTTATTGAAAAAACGACCATGTATAGTAAGGCTTTTTATTGAAAAAAATGACCATGTATAGTAAGGCTTTTTTCTTGAAAAAAATGACCATGTATAGTAAGGCTTTTTTTCTTGAAAAAAATGACCATGTATAGTAAGGCTTTTTATTGAAAAAAATGACCATGTATAGTAAGGTGTTTTTATTGCAAAAATGACCATGTATAGTAAGGCTTTTTATTGAAAAAAAAATGACCATGAATATAGTAAGGCGTTTTATTGAAAAAATGACCATGTATAGTAAGGCTTTTTATTGAAAAAAATGACCATGTATAGTAAGGCTTTTTTTCTTAAAAAATGACCATGTATAGTAAGGCTTTTTATTGAAAAAAATGACCATGTATAGTAAGGCTTTTTATTGATAAAAATGACCATGTATAGTAAGGCTTTTTTAATGAAAAAATGACCATGTATAGTAAGGCTTTTTTATCGAAAAAAATGACCATGTATAGTAAGGCTTTTTATTGATAAAAATGACCATGTATAGTAAGGCTTTTTTCTTGAAAAAAATGACCATTTATATGAAGGCTCTTTATTGAAAAAAATGACCATGTATAGTAAGGCGTTTTTATTGCAAAAATGACAATGTATAGTAAGGCTTTTTTCTTGAAAAAATGACCATGTATAGTAAGGCTTTTTATTGAAAAAAATGACCATGTATAGTAAGGCGTTTTTATTGAAAAAATGACCATTTATATGAAGGCTTTTTATTGAAAAAAATGACCAGGTATAGTAAGGCTTTTTTTCTTAAAAAATGACCATGTATAGTAAGGCTTTTTATTGAAAAAAATGACCATGTATAGTAAGGCTTTTTATTGATAAAAATGACCATGTATAGTAAGGCGTTTTATTGAAAAAAATGACCATGTATAGTAAGGTGTTTTATTGAAAAAATGACCATGTATAGTAAGGCTTTTTTCTTGAAAAAAATGACCATTTATATGAAGGCTCTTTATTGAAAAAAATGACCATGTATAGTAAGGCTTTTTTTCTTGAAAAAATGACCATGTATAGTAAGGCTTTTTATTGAAAAAAATGACCATGTATAGTAAGGCTTTTTATTGATAAAAATGACCATGTATAGTAAGGCGTTTTATTGAAGAAAATGACCATGTATAGTAAGGCGTTTTATTGAAAAAATGACCATGTATAGTAAGGCTTTTTATTGAAAAAATGACCATGTATAGTAAGGCTTTTTATTGAAAAAAATGACCATGTATAATAAGGCTTTTTTATTGAAAAAAATGACCATGTATAGTAAGGCTTTTTATTGAATAATGACCATGTATAGTAAGGCTTTTTATTGAAAAAATGACCATGTATAGTAAGGCTTTTTATTGAAAAAAATGACCATGTATAGTAAGGCTTTTTATTGAAAAAAATGACAATGCATAGTAAGGCTTTTTATTGAAAAAAAGACCAGGTATAGTAAGGTTTTTTTCTTGAAAAAATTACCATCTATAGTAAGGCTTTTTATTGAAAAAATGACCATGTATAGTAAGGCGTTTTTATTGAAAAATGACCATGTATAGTGAGGCTTTTTATTGAAAAAAATGACCATTTATATGATTGCTTTTTATTGAAAAAATGACCATATATAGTAAGGCTTTTTTTCTTTGAACAAAGACCATGTATACTAAGGCTTTTTATCTAAAAAAAACGACAATGTGTAGTAAGGGTTTTTTCTTTGAAAAATGACCATGTATACTAAGGCTTTTTATCTAAAAAAACGACCATGTATACTAAGGCTTTTTTTCTTTTAAAAACGACATAGTATAATAAGGCTTTTTTTCTTTTAAAAAAGACCATGTTTAGTAAGGCTTTTTTTTCTTAAAAAAACGACCATGTATAGTAAGGCTTTTTTTCTTTAAAAAACGACATAGTCAAGTAAGTCTTTTTTTCGTAAAAACGACCATGTATAGTAAGGCTTTTTTCTTGAAAAAAATAACCATGTATAGTAAGGCTTTTTTCTTGAAAAAAAAATGACCATGTATAGTAAGGCTTTTCTATTGAAAAAAAAGACCATCTATAGTAAGGTTTTTAAAAAAAACATGTATAGTAAGGTTTTTTATTGAGAAAATGACCATGTATAGTAATGCTTTTTATTGAAAAAAATGACCATGTATAGTAAGGCTTTTTTATTGAAAAAATACCATGTATAGTAAGGCTTTTTTATTTAAAAAAGACCATGTATAGTAAGGCTTTTTTTCTTGAAAAAAATGACTGTATAGCAAGGCCTTTTTCTTATATAGAAAGGCTTTTTATTGAAAAAAATGACTATGCATTGTAAGGTAAGTATACGCATATTTCTATTGTGAGTGTAGTTTTCCAAACCCGTCCTTCTTTGTTAGTGCGCAGAGGGAAAGGCAATGTGACATTTACAGCAGTGAAGGAAGCAAATAAAAAGTAAAGTTGGTAAGTAAGTGAAGAGCGGCGCAGGAAATGGGAAGCTACAGGGCCGCTTATCCCGCTGTTAGACGATGCATAAACCTGCCACCGCTCTTCTTATAACAGATTTAACAGGACTGGTCAGTGTGGCTGCGCTGTTGTTTCTTTGCAACTGCCTGCTTTTTAAATCACAAGCTTACGGCGGTTATGCCACTTTCTTTTCTGATGAAATGTTCCAATTTCCTTTTTTCCGTTTCATTCACAAAGCCTTGTTTTTTTCTGCTTTTCAGGATTAGAGGAAACGAGAGGATCACCTAGGACTGGGATTGCTTTACAATACATTTCAAGGTTTGTTGTTCTTATTTCTTGAGGTTTAGTAGCACAATTGTATTCATGTTTACCATATTACCCAGAAACCCTTACTTTTACTATGTTCTTTCGTAAGGGGAATACTTTAAACCAGGAGTCCAAACTACGGTCCGTGGGCCAACTCCGACACGGTGCACAGTTTATATTGGCCTGCAGCAAATGATGAAAATATTGAATTTGGCCCGCACAAGCTTAAATACAGATTGCACTTTTAAATCTTAACAATAGCTGGAGTTTGTCTCTTAAACAGCATCACTTGAATAATTGAGGATAAAATCTGACAAAATGTTTAAAGGAATATATTATAAAAAAATTTATACGTACATAATTTCTCCTTTTTAACAAAAAATCACTATTGTAAATAGAAAACATAGGTATTTTGAAATATATTATTTTCTTTATTGTAGCGCTTAAGCTAATGTAAACAATGAGCAAAAAAATACTTTAAACCTATAATTGCATCTTATTTTCTGAACCGCTCTATCCTCACTAGGGTCGTGGGGGGTGCTGGAGCCTATCCCAGCTGACTTCGGGGCCAGAGGCGGGGGACACCTTGAATTGGTGGCCAGCCAATCGCAGGGCAAAGGAGAAAAACGACCAATCACAGTCATTCCTAGGGCAATTTAGAGTGTCCAATCAGCCTACCATGCATGTCTTTGGAATGTGGGAGGAAACTTGAGTACCCGGTGAAAACCCACGCAGATCCGGGGAAAACATGCAAACTCCACACAGGTGAACCGACCTGGATTTGAACCCAGGTCCTCTCACTGTGAGCCGCTGGGCCGTCCACCTATAATATTACAATATATTAATTAGGTTTCATAATATTAACCCGTCAATTTGTAACATTACAATTTTCCTTTCCATCATATTAAGATGTATGACTTAATTCTAAGTACATTTAAATATTTTCTTCATATTTGGAGAGTTCTCTAGGCTGAATGTTGACTAATTTATTACAGATTATTTATTCATCTGTTTGTTTTTTGTTGTTATTTGTTGACGCTTTAAATCTCAAGGTGAAAACACATTTGATTGGCTGGCGCTTTGTTGTCACTCAATTAGCAGACAGACCCAATTCAGCGCTATTTATAAAAATATATTTGACAAAGTAGTAAACAATACAGGGTAATCTGTAGAGATACCAGTACAGAGGAGTAAATAATTGAACATACACACTGATAAGCATTGAAAGCACAGTAGAAAAAGTGAGCCCAAGGTCGAACGCACATCTCGTTATGCTTTGTCAATTTTCTACCAGCCTTGTCTAAAGCTAATGACATGAGCAATAATGCTATATACAGCAAAAAAAAGCCTGTTTTCTTCACTCCTATCTTACAGTGTACGCAAAATACGCGGAGTTAGCACGTAGCAGGAAAAGCGCTAGCGCAGCGACTAGCCTACGTCTCGCTCGTAGCCCACTTGTGGAGTGCGTGAGGAAGGATAAGATGTACAAAAACAACGAAATCAAATAAAACATTAGGTTACAATGGAAGTTGCTTCCGTAAAAAGAAGGCCTCAGAGTTCCTACATATTTTTTTTTCCGTTGTCGTCTGCACAATGTCTTTTTATAGGCTAGCGCAATGGCAACATGGCCACTTGTAGCATGTAAATACAAAGAGTTGTATAAAGCGTAGTTTATAAATGCGGCCACCAGAGAGAGAACATATCAAATGATAACAAAGTCACTTGTTTTTTTTTTTCAAAGCCAACATCGTTTAGTCTTTTCTTGTTGTTGTTGTTGTTGTTGTTGTTGTTGTTGGAATCCTCACATACATTCATTGTTGTAAAGTAGACCACGTATTGCTTTAAAGTCAATTCCAGATCCTCGGACTGGATTTGGCCTACCGGCTTTCTGCTATTGGAAGTCGCGGCCAATGACTAACACCCAAAACACTGCTAGATACTCCACAACGGAATCTAAAGTTTTTTGTTTTTTTGTTTTAACACTCCACAAGAATTTCCTAGCAAAAACACGGTTGATTTCGGCTGGACAATTACGATGTGGATGACTGCTATACCTCGAGTCTAGGAAGAATACAAAAA
Organism: Stigmatopora argus; assembly: GCF_051989625.1. NCBI lineage: Eukaryota > Metazoa > Chordata > Actinopteri > Syngnathiformes > Syngnathidae > Stigmatopora > Stigmatopora argus. Next base: position 2,604,720 of record NC_135388.1, read on the forward strand.
AAGTGGCCTTTGTTTTTCGTTTTTTTTCGGGTTTTCGGTTTCTAAAAGCGGATAGGGCTCTAGCGCTTAATACACACGTGGACGGAAAAGAAAAGAAAATTGATAAAGTCGTTTTGTTTTCTTCAGGTCAGGTCTCGCGGTCGCTCTCGCCCACCGAGTAGAGTTCCCCAAGTCTCCTGAAACGAGGACCCCACTCCCTGAGGTAGTCATAGTTCTGATCGGAGTCGGAAGACGCCGTTTCCAACGAACTGAGCGAGCCGGCGATGGATCCCCGGCCCTCGTAGCCATAGATCTGGATGGAGTCGTACGGCGGCGCCGTGGGGTCGTTGTCGGCCTCGTGCAGCCGTACGTTGATGAACTCGTCCACGTCTACTCCGTTGGGACCCGAGTGGTGGCCGGCGCGTGGCATGAACTGCAGGTCGGGTTTGATGTCCTTGCGTGGCAGGTAGCCGTTGACGCCGTCCGGGTTCTGCAGCGTGGCGATGTCGAAGGCCTCCGTGTCCTCCTCGCCGCCGCCCTCGTCGTCGTAGCGGATGATGTTCTCGCGCACGTCTTCGTCGTCCTTGATGATGAGCGGCTCGTTCTTGTGTCGCCTCAATGTCACGAAGAGCACCACTATTACTGTCCAAGAAAGGGTTGACAAGGTTGGGGGGGGCAGAATGGGAGAAACAAGGTCAAGTTCCTTCATTGGAATGTGTCATAGGAGTTATCGTATTTTTTTGCATGTTTTTTTCCCGTTAGTCAGTGCAAATGGCGGAGCGATCGCTAATGGTGGTGGTCATGCATTATCCTATTGTGAGGACATTTGTGTGCATCATTTTCAGACTATTTTGAAGGGAAGACAAAAGCAAACAACCCTCGATAGGTTGCATGTGAAAGTCAGGGTGGAGGTGGGCCTAAAAGAGCCAACCCGGGAGAAGAAAGGTATCAAAATGTCAAACAAAATTAGAATTAAGTTTAGTGCAAGGTTAGATTAAATTTATTTTTGAGTGAGTTTGCATCGTAATCCAAGTTCATTTAAATTTGTTTATATTATGTTACGAGCGTGTTGCCGTGTAAAAAAGTCTCCCCTCTGCGATATCCGTTTAATTTTAGTACTATTAAACACATTTTAGTACTATTAAACCACTAGTTATTTGTTACTTTGTTAATAGATGGCGAATTAGAACAAATAAAAATGTTTTTTCAATCCAATATCCTGTTGTGGGTGTTTTTTCAGAGGGTTGGAACAAATTAATTTGTTTTTTGTTCATTTCTATGGGAAACGTTCGTTCGAGTTACGAGAATATTGACATATGAGCTCAGTCCTGGAACGAATTAAGCTCGTATCTCGAGGTACCACTGAGCAGTTGACTTATAATGTGAAAGAATCAACTTATAAAGTACTGCATTACTTACGAAAAATCAAGTTACGAAACCAATTAATTTTGTAAGTAGAGGTACCACTGTAAATCGAGAAACAAATTGCACTATCGGGAATCAAATTCGAATTAACCTGCGACCAAAAGTCGTTATCGGTAACAGCAGTGCCCAAATTAACCTTCCTTTAAAAATATCTGCAAATTTCTTTAAAAGTACAAAAAAAGATCGGACGCTGGGAATGGAACCTCCCCCCAAAAAGTGCTAAACCGTGACCGGACGTTTCGGCAAAAGACATTTGGTCCCCAGACGTTTGGTCGTCGGGTTCGCTCGTTGTCAAATTATGACAGAGAGTTTACTGTTGATATTTTGATATTAGATATTTAGATATTAAACTCTCTCTCTCTCATGATTATAATTTTGAGAGCTGGTTTCAACAGTAACAACCCAGCGAACAAACGTCCGTTCGACCAAACGTCCGTTCGACCAAACGTCCGTTCGACCAAACGTCCGTTCGACCAAACGTCCGTTCGACCAAACGTCCGTTCGACCAAACGTCCGTTCGACCAAACGTCCGTTCGACCAAACGTCCGTTCGACCAAACGTCCGTTCGACCAAACGTCCGTTCGACCAAACGTCCGTTCGACCAAACGTCCGGTCGACCAAACGTCCGGTCGACCAAACATCTGGGGATCAAACGTCCAGGGTGCTAAACCTCACCTAAGAGCAAGACGATGCAGGCCAGGATGGCGATGAGAGCGCCCATGCTAAGACCGATTGGCAGAACGTAAGCCTCGACGTTGCAGGACTGGACGACGCCGTCCTTGCTGCACCCGCACACCCGGATGGTCAGGGTGTTGGTACTGCTCATGGGCGGGTTGCCGTTGTCCGTCACCACGATGGGCAGGAAATACATCTCTTGCTTCTGCCGCCGAAACGTGTCGTGCTTAGCCAGGACGCTGATGGAGTTGTCTGCGGGAAGACCAATCGAGAGAAGTCATTTGAAAATCGGTCGCCGCCCCACTTGTCTCTCGTTGATGGATTCCTCAGATTTTGCCCGACTGCACAATTTGGGCAAAGCCACGGGAGGCAAAAAGCGCCGGCGTGTTGACACGGGAAAGGTACCGACTGCTCTTTTGATGGCGTTCGCCGGAAGCCGCCCGCTCATTAGTCGCCTCGTTATTAAACGCTCGGCCTCGTCTTATGAAAACTTGCCAAAGTCTAACCTTTGCCGCTCCCGCTGCAGGGTGGGAACAACACGGAGGAGCGGCGGTTGCAATCTAGATCAAAACGACTCTGCGGGCAGGATGAGTTGAGTAATTGATGCCAACATAGCTCACATTGATCGACTTAAAAGTGGCAGGAAGAAGCGGAGAAGACTCGACTTCCTGAACGCCGGAATGTCCCATCTCATTTGGATTGCTCGACATTTTCCTTTGAGATGTATTTGGGTTTTTTTTTAAGCGACGCAGGTCACTTTTCCAAACAGTATTTGATCGTAAAAATAGAAGTAACACACAATGAATGGGACGCAGTGTCCATTTTATACAGCTTATCGTGTTAAGGGTTGTTGAAGAAGCAGTCTATCACGATTGAGTGACCAACTGCAGACTGGTTTTGCTGCCAGTCATTCACAGGGCACATAGAATAAGAAAAACGGGTAGATATTATTAATAAAATGACAGTCGGGGGGGAAAAAAAACTAAATGTGTATGCTGTTCTATGGAAGAATGGAAAATGAATTCAAAATACATGGAATGGAATCAAGGAAACCGGATTTTAGTGATTAATGCTTTCCAGGAAGTCAAATATAAATGAGTTGAAATACATATTGTTGATTTTACCGTAATGCTGGACAATCTTGGCAAAAATGCAACATCATTTTCAGTCATATTGTCCGATGCCGTTTTTTCCGGCAATTGTTTTGGCGGCTATGCTAGCAGTCGCCGCAAAAATAATACTTTGTTTTTGTTGCACAGTATGAATAATTTTCTTTTCTATTTAGGTAGATGTTTATGCTCGGAAATCAACTTTTGAATCTTTTTCAGGGACTTTAAAATTAGCATATTCCCGTGGTGAAATACTGATGACACTGATGATTACTGAAATCAATCTACTGTTTGTGTTTTTGTCAATCTGGATCTTAAAATAGCGCAAACCCATTTTCCAAACTGTGTTTTTCTGAATATTTCATCGTCAACCTGCGTGGTGTTGTGATGGTTATTTTTACTAAGCTAGATGTTAACTTGCAGTTGACCGTTCATGACGAATGCTTTGTGGCATACTTGCTAGAGTATGTGGTCTGACGCTAAAAAAAACAAAAACTGCAAAGACATACGTTCTTAAATATCTCGTATCTTCTGAGTAGAAAATCAGAGTACCCTGAGAAAACCCACGCAAGTCCAGGAAAAATATACAAACTCCACACAGGAAGGTTGGAACCCGTATTGAACTTTCAGGTGGACGTGCTAACCACTTTCCACCGTGCCGCCCTTGATATATCGTATTTTCTCGCATATTAGCCATATTTGTAACTCAAAAGAATGGTAACTAAATCAAGGGTACGGCTTATATGCGCACAAATTAGACTTGACATGCACGAAACCCCATAAAAAAACTACAATGCGGACGATAATGGTCATTTCAAAATAAAGGAAAGATAAAGGGATAAAACGATTAACAACATTTATTTTGACGTCTATGAATGAAATTCAAGAAAATAAATGTATCTTGCATACAATGCGTATAAGCCACACCCTTAAAATTGTTGAATTTGACAATTTCTCTCGTATAAGCCGCCCCCTGATTCATAATTTTTACCTCCATATTCATGGTTTTAATAGGGAGTACAAATGTTTTACTTTGAAAGGAAAATCTTAAGAAAAATCATCGCATGTTGTATTTTTTAGATACTATATAAATCGAAAAGATCATCTTCTGGATTGCACATTCTGAAAGGGTGTTGCCTGGATGTGGACAAATTAAAAAAGGAAGTCATGTGAGCAGTACAACCAGGAAGTGTTTCCGTAGCGGTCTAATTTGTCATCACTAGGTAAGATGGCGGCACCCTGAGCAAAAATGGCAGGTACAAGTAAGTCAGTTTTTCACGTTTTATGCAAGATACATTTTTATCTTGAATTTCATTCATAGACGTCAAAATAAATTTTGTTAAGCGTTTTATCTGTTTATCCTTCCTCTATTTTGAAATTACCGTATTGGCCGCATTGTCGTTTTTTATGGCGTTTCGTGCATGTCAAGTCTAATTTGTGCGCATATAAACTGTACCCTTGATTTAGTCATCATTTTTTTTGCTACCAATACGGCTTATATGCGAGAAAATACGGTATTTATCTTAACGTTTTTTTTTTCCACCTAGCAGTTGTGTGCATGTCAAGTCTAATTTGTGCGCATATAAGCCGTACCCTTGATTTAGTCATCATTTTTTTAGCTACAAATACGGCTTAAATGCGATAAAATACGGTAGTTATCTTAACGTTTGTTTGTTTTTTTCTAGAAAAGTCTGTGAAACTGCTTTCTCGTTCCGAGCAATTGCCTCCACACTCAATCTTAGGCTAGCAATATGAGCTTTTCATTTTATTGACAGATCGAAGTAGTCAATAGCTAGCACTTTAAGTTCAATCTGTCGAGGCCTTTTTTTCTTCCGGTGTGTGGGCAGTTCCCGCGATTACACTCATCATCCCAAACAAAAGCGGCGCACGGGGGCCCGACTGACACTCATCAGTCAAGTGTCTGCCGCCACCTCCGCCAGACGGAAATAGACGCTAGAGTGGCGATGGCGGGCCCCTTTCAGGCGCGCAAGACAAGTGGCTGCTGCGGCGTGTGCTATATAGAGGAAGAAAGCGTGAATATTTGCTTTGATTCCAGCTAAGGTTACATTGTGTGTGAGAACAAATGCGCCCTCGACTCCAGCGAGAAGCCAGCAAAACAAAGAAGGAAAGAATAGCGGCGACGGCTGTTTTGATCCGACGTGTCGCCTTAGGAGAAGAAGGAAAAAAAAAGCTGGAAAAAGAGCGCAACCTTCCCTACTCGCATTTGATCCGGTGTTGTGTAGGTTAAACATTGACCCAACCAACCTATAGAAGAGAATGTAAAATAAGGGGAAATGAAACCCCCATTTGTTGTTGGTTTTTTTGCAAGGATTTTTTGTACGCACGTGCCAGCACAATTTTGTGTTTGTTTTGATGCAATATTGATTGGGAAAAAAAGAACTAATGGGCTTACAATACAGTGGTACCTTGACATACGAGTGGCCCGACATACGAGCAATTTGAGGTACGAGTAAAATTTTGAGCGGATATTTATCTTGAGATACGAGACAAATTTTGATATACGAGCAGACAGCGAGATGTTGCTCATAAGAACATCATGGCCACTGTCTCTCTGGTCGCAACTTCCTCTTTGTAATGTCTCTGCGAGCAATGGGCGGAGCCTTGCATTTTTTCAGTGTTTTTTTTTCTTCCCGTTAGTCAGTGCGAATGGCGGAGCGATCACTAATACGAGAGGAGTATATACTATGTCTCGTTCGCAAGTGGGTGTGCGTTATCCTATTGTGAGGACATTTGTGTGCATCATTTTGGGAATATTTTGAAGGGAAGACAAAAGCAAACAACCCTTGATAGGTTGCATCTGAAAGTCAGGGTGGAGGTGGGGCTAAAAGAGCCAACCCGGGAGAAGAAAGGTATCAAAATGTCAAACAAAATTAGAATTAAGTTTAGTGCAAGGTTAGATTAAATTTATTTTTGAGTGTGTTTGCATCGTAATCCATGTTCATTTAAATTTGTTTATGTTATGTTACGAGCGTGTTGCCGTGTAAAAAAGTCTCCCCTCCGCGACATCCGTTTAATTGTAGTACAGACGCTCCCCTACTTACGAACGCAATTGGTTCCGAGCGATTGTTCATAAGTTGAATTTGTTTGTAAGTTGATTCAGTGCTATATTTTGTATTATAATTTATGTTTAAGGCTGATATAAGTATATTGAAGTCACTGTGGTCCAGTGGCAAAGACAATGGGTCAGAACTTCAGGTGGACTCAAGTTCAAATCAGAAATGAGTTCAATTCCACTCTTTGCAATTCTCAAATTGTTTATTGAGGTAATGAAAAGGATAGATATAACTTCCAATCACATCATTTCAGAAGTCACTGTGGTCCAGTGGCAAAGACAATGGGTCAGAACTTCAGGTGGACTCAAGTTCAAATCAGGAATGAGTTCAATTCCACTCTTTGCAATTCTCAAATTGTTTATTGAGGTAATGAAAAGGATAGATATAACTTCCAATCACATCATTTCAGAAGTCACTGTGGTCCAGTGGCAAAGACAATGGGTCAGAACTTCAGGTAGACTCAAGTTCAAATCAGGAATGAGTTCAATTCCACTCTTTGCAATTCTCAAATTGTTTATTTAGGTAATGAAAAGGATAGATATAACTTCCAATCACATCATTTCAGAAGTCACTGTGGTCCAGTGGCAAAGACAATGGGTCAGAACTTCAGGTGGACTCAAGTTCAAATCAGGAATGAGTTCAATTCCACTCTTTGCAATTCTCAAATTGTTTATTGAGGTAATGAAAAGGATAGATATAACTTCCAATCACATCATTTCAGAAGTCACTGTGGTCCAGTGGCAAAGACAATGGGTCAGAACTTCAGGTGGACTCAAGTTCAAATCAGGAATGAGTTCAATTCCACTCTTTGCAATTCTCAAATTGTTTATTTAGGTAATGAAAAGGATAGATATAACTTCCAATCACATCATTTCAGAAGTCACTGTGGTCCAGTGGCAAAGACAATGGGTCAGAACTTCAGGTGGACTCAAGTTCAAATCAGGAATGAGTTCAATTCCACTCTTTGCAATTCTCAAATTGTTTATTTAGGTAATGAAAAGGATAAATATAACTTCCAATCATGTATAGGCGGGCCGCCTCGTGGTGTAGTGGGTAAGTCACCTGCCTGCGACGTGGGTGTCGAGGGTTCACGTCCCGGTGTCGCCAGTCAACGACTGTATGGTGTCGGCAGTCGGCCAAAGGCCGACTGTCGAACACCACCAGGAACCCCCCCCTCCCAACTGTCTTCCGGTCAGCCGAAGGCTGACCGGAAATATTGTTTTGCTGAAAAAAATGACTAAGTCTTTATTTGAATGAAAAAAGGATTACCCATTTACTGAACTACTAGTGTAGTGATTAGTCAAACGAGAGCGGGATTCGAACCCCATCTCCCACATGGCGGTCAAATCCACTAACTTGAGGTCTGTCTGACCCATTGTCTTTGCCACTGGACCACAGTGACTTCTGAAATGACATGATTGGAAGTTATATTTATCATTTTCATCACCTCAATAAACAATTTGAGATTTGCAAAGAGTGGACTTGAACTCACTCCAGATTTGAACTTGTGTCCAACTTCAATTTCAACCCATTGTTCTTGCCACTGGACCACAGTGTCTTCTGAACTGACGTGATTGGAAGTTATATTTATCCTTTTCATTACCTCAATAAACAATTTGAGAATTGCAAAGAGTGGAATCAAACTCACTTCTGATTTGAACTTGAGTCCACCTGAAGTTCTGACCCATTGTCTTTGCCACTGCACCACAGTAAAGTTGGAAGTTGTATTTATCCTTTTCATTACCTCAATAATCAATTTGAGAATTGCAACGAGTGGAATTGAACTCACTCCTGATTCCCGCCTCATGTTCTGACCCAATGATTTTGCCAGTGGACCACAGCAACAACTAGAAGGTGAAGAATCAGAAGTCAGATTTATTCTCCGACTCTCTTAGCCTTACTTGCTATGTCATTTTTTAAAGAAAAAAAAGCCTTACTATACTATGTCGTTTTTTAAGAAAAGAAGCCTTACTATACAATATCGCTTTTTAAGAAAAAAAGGCTTCCTCTACTATGTTGTTTTTCAAGAAAAAAAGCCATGCTATACTATGTCGTTTTTTAGGAAAAAAGCCTTACTATACTATGTCGTTTTTTAAAGGAAAAAAGCCATACTATACTATGTCGTTTTTTAGGGGGGAAAGCCATACTATACTATGTCGTTTTTTAAGAAAAAAAGCCATAATATACTATGTCGTTTTTTAAAGGAAAAAAGCCATACTATACTATGTCGTTTTTTAGGGGGAAAAGCCATACTATACTATGTCGTTTTTTAGGTAAAAAGCCTTCCTCTACTATGTCGTTTTTCAAGAAAAAAAAGCCATGCTATACTATGTCGTTTTTTTAGGGGAAAAAAAGCCATACTATACTATGTCGTTTTTTTAGGAAAAAAGCCTTACTATACTATGTCGTTTTTTAAGAAAAAAAGCCTTACTATACATGGCCTTTTTTAAACAAAAAAGCCTTACTATACATGGTCATTTTTTAAGAAAAAAGCCTTACTATACATGATCTTTTTTGTAAATAAAAAGCCTTACTATACTATGTCGTTTTTAAAGACAAAAAAGCCTTACTATACTGTGTCGTTTTTAAAGAAAATAAGCCTTACTATACTATGTCGTCTTTAAAGAAAAAAGCCTATACTATGTTGTTTTTTAAGAAAAAAGCCTTACTATACTATGTCGTTTTTTACGAAAAAAAAAGCCTTACAATACTCTGTCGTTTTTTTTTTTAAGAAAAAAGCCTTACAATACTATGTCATTTTTTAAGAAAAAAAGCCTTACTATACTATGTCGTCTTTTAAGAAAAACGCTTTACTGTACATGGTCGTTTTTTTTTAATAAAAAAGCCTTACTATACATGGTCATTTTTTAATAAAAACCCTTAATATACATGGTCATTTTTAAAGAAAAAAGCCTGACTATATATACATAGTATTTATTTTTTAAACAAATAAAAGCTTTACTTTACATAGACCACTTTTTTTTAAAGAAAAAGCCTTACGATGTCCAGCCATTCAAGTCATTTTGCATGCCAGCTTTACGTTTGTACCAAATCTCGGGGTATTCTTTGCTCAGTTATGAAGCATGCCTAATAAGATGAATAAATATTTGACATTATCGTCGACAAGGAAAAAGAGTGTCGCCAAACTTTCGTCAAAACATATACTACTATTAAACACATTTTAGTAATATTAAACCACTAGTTATGTGTTACTTTGTTAATAGATGGCGAATTAGAACAAATAAAAATGTTTTTCCAATCCAATATCCTGTTTTGGTGTTTTTTTCAGAGGGTTGGAACAAATTAATTTGTTTTTAATTCATTTCTATGGGAAACGTTCGTTTGAGTTACGAAAAAAAAAATCGACATACGAGCTCAGTCCTGGAACGCATTAAGCTCGTATATCGAGGTACCACTGTATAAACCATATATAAATTTAGAGCTAGCATACATAGAGCACAGGACTCATTGAAGTACATTTTTTTAAATCATTCTTTGAGCCGACGTTCTCTTTCTGCCGCAACCCCTTGAGTGAAACTCATCTTTTTATTATTTGGGAATACTACGTAGTAATACGACATACTGCAAGTGGAATCAAAAAACGCCTGCAGTGCGTGCATTGATGAAATTGTTCATTTATTCATTCATTTTCTGAATGGCTTCGGCTCACAAAGGCTTGATAAAATAGCATAGCAAAAAATAAATAAAAATAATGAATACTGCGATAAAAAAGTTTTGTAGTAATAGCCTTTAGCATTTTGATTAGCGTTTATATTTTGTTCTTGTTTTTTTTTTTAAATCAATTTTTTCTGTTGATTTTTGTAGACGAAAATAATACTAAAATACAGCATTATTTTAATGCCCTATTTGAAAAATAAAAATAATGAATGCTGCGATAAAAAAGTGTTGTAGTAATAGCCTTTAGCATTTTGATTAGCGTTTATATGTTGTTCTTGTTTTAAAAAAAATCATTTTTTCTGTTGATTTTTGAAGACTAAAATAATACTAAAATGCAGTTTTATTTTAATGCCCTATTTGAAAAATATAAATAATGAATATTGCGATAAAAAACTGTTGTAGTAATAGCCTTTAGCATTTTGATTAGCGTTTATATGTTGTTCTTGTTTTTAAAAAAAACATTTTTTCTGTTGATTTTTGAAGACTAAAATAATACTAAAATGCAGTCTTATTTTAATGCCCTATTTGAAAAATAAAAATAATGAATACTGTGATAAAAAAGTGTTGTAGTAATAGCCTTTAGCATTTTGATTAGCGATTAAATATGGTGTTTTTGTTTTTTTTTTAAATGTCAGCATTTTTCTGTTGATTTTTGTAGACTAAAATAATACTAAAATACAGCCTTATTTCAATGCCCTATTTGAACTTGGGTGCGCTAGACCTTTGCATTAGCCGCTAAAGTATATTAGCTTGGAGTAATATCCTTTAGCATTTTGATTAGCGTTTTATATGGTGTTCTTGTTTTTAAAAAATGTCAACATTTTTCTGTTGATTTTTGTAGACTAAAATAATATTTGAGCTTGGCCAGGCTAAACCTTAGCATTAGCCGCTAAAGTATATTAGCTTAGAGCTACTTGTCTACAAACAAGGCTACTATCCTTGGAAAATATTTTCGCCTTTAGCGCAAAATGCGTGACGGTAAACACATATTTTTTCACTTCTACTCTGGCCTGGCAGAAATAAAATAAAGCATTTAAGAAAAAAAAAAACAATGAGCATATTGTGTAGTTAAACGTGTCAACATCTGCTACTTTATAGCGAGGAAGTCACCCTACATTGAGCTGCAAAACTAGCAGGACGATCCCATTAGGATCTCGTTTCGTTTATCTTCACTCACATGTCCAACATCTGTTAAACTCTTTAACGCAATCCGTGGTGTTAAACGCCAAATTTAAGCAACGTTTTGGGGCAAAAAAAGCAATTTTTTTAAAAGGAACATGGAAAGTTGCTCACCTTGATTGTTCTTAATTGTGAAGTTGGGATTGTTGAGCATCTCAGGCACCAGACGGTACTCAAAATAGTGTCCCTGGATTGGATCGTCTCTATCCACGGCACTCACCGTTTGGATCACCTGTGTTAGGGTCGACAAAAAACAGATATAAGATACTCATCTCGTGATAAAATATTGGCTGTTCACCACTCGGAGATTTGGATTCTTATCATCCAGGTTCTTTCTGTCTGGCGTTAGCATCTTAGCGCCGCTTATCCGTCATCGGGGTTCTTATCGCACACTCGGATTGATCGGGAATTAGAATCTGAGGACCCCGGGGATAGTTTGGGCTATTTTTCCCAGTTGGTCCAATTAAAACCAAAAGTAATTCCGACGCTATCCTGATGAGGGGGAATGCTGAGGACCAATTTGAAAGTTTTGGCAGGTCGATGCTTTGTGCCATCTGGTGGTCCACATGAAAGACGACCTCAAATGACGAGGCGCTGATCGGTCTTGACGGCTAAGCCCCTCCCCCTTCTCTTCGCCGGGACCCGATAATTAAGGCCATCATTCACCGCGGCCAATCATTAAAGGGAAGAAAAGCAGGAGAAAGGAAAGGGATGGACGAATGCTTTGATTAACGAGGGTGTTCTAGGGAGTTTTTTGCCTTACCTGTCCGGGTTTTCCGTTTTCACACAAAAAGGCTTCGTATTCGGTGGCAAACTCCGGAGCGTTGTCGTTTATGTCCATGACCCGGATCGCCACCACCGCTCGGGAAATCTGACTGTGGTTACCTAGGAGACAGATGGATGAAGTCAGAAGATGTCGTTGTCGCTAAAATGCAAACGAAGAGAGCACACCCGCATGAAAATTGCAGGAATGGTACATTACATGACCTAGTTTTAATTTCCTTTGTTTTTCCGTTTATAATCCTTCCTTCATTTCCGGAGCTGATAGAAGCGACGCACGTCAATATTCCTTTTCAATCATGCAAAAATACAACAATGACAATTCAAAGTGATTTTGGAACCCTTATTCACCCCACCATATTCCCTAAAGTCTAAAAAATGGGGGTTTAAACCTTCACCAGGGCACTCATGAGCCGTCATTGATAATGCTTTAACATGCAATTTTCCGTACAAACTTCGCGGGGGGCTTGGTTTTTAGCCTATCCCAGGCGGAGGACAACCTGAATCAGTCACCAGCCAATCGCAGGGCACCAGGAAACGGACGACCAGTCATAGCCAGCGGCAATTTAGAGGGTTTAAACCAGCATACTTTGCATGTTTTTGGATGTGGGAGGGAACCGGAGTACTCTGAAAAAACCCACGAGAACATGCAAATTCCCCAAAGAAAGGTCAGGATCTGGGATCGAACTCTCGTTCTTAGAACTGTGAAGCCGAAGCGCTAACCACTCCCCACCGGGCCACCCTTAACATTGAATGTTGTTTAAGCAATAATGATAAATCTTATGGTGGGACGTCATTTTTTAGCTTTGGCTATACCACAACCCCAATTAACAAAAATACCCAATCCGTGTTACTTACACCTAACGTGTCAAAACTAATTTGTCGTCGTGAGCCACATGGGGGTCGTTATGTCTTCCAACTAGGCTGCCAAAATGAATCCATAAATGAATTGACAGCTTTTCCGATCGTGCGGATCGATAGATAATTTTGGGATATATTTATATATACGTATGTATGTATATGTATGTATGCGTATATATATATATATATATATATATATATATATATATATATATATATATATATATATATATATATATATATATATATTCAGCAACACGCTTATTTATATATTTATTAATGTATTTATTTATTAACTTACTTATTACCTATCTATTTATGTCTAAAATGCATTTTTCTGTGTCTGTATTCTCGCCCTACTGTGACAATGAAATTTCCCGAATACGGGATGAGTAAAGTTATCCAATCCAATCAAATCCAATTCAAATTAGTACAAATCTTCCGCAATTATTGATTTAAAAAGGGGAAACACAGAAAATATACCTGATAAATCTATAATTTTCATTAGAATTTGATCAGGAAACAGAAAGTCTGCATCATCATTGACCCTCTCGGGTCAGACAAGATGATGCGGCGGGCCAAATTTTGCCCGTGGGCCGCCACTTTGACACCTAAAGCTAAGAAGAACTGTTATATATAGCAATGGTCCACTATCTTTACTTGGCACTGTGTATTATGTTAACATTAAACACTGTACCGAGAACAATAAGCATTTAAGCCACAAATTCATTAAAGCACTCTCATTTCCTGGGTTTTGATTGAATTAAAACAGCTCACTAGTCAATTTGCGCAAGAACATTAACACATATCAAGTAAACACATTTTTTTTCTCTCTCTACTGACACGCCTTCCAGATTAAAGAACATCCGCAAAGCAGAAAAAAAAACTCACTGACGAGGTGGAAAATCTTTGCCGGCAGAGCTACAAACAGCTTTCGCCCGAACGCCAGGCTTTTATTTGCATACAGATTGTTTCAGGGGGGCTGTATGTCGCGATAAAGCTTAATGTAGCCCTTAAAGCTACTGGAACAGAAATTTACACTGCTTGTAACTTGTCCGTCTCCACCTCCTCGCGTTTAATCAAAAGAGGAGCACGTTAATTGCCGGGATAAATGAAAGTTGTCGTAATGCTTTTTCTTTTCGGGGACGTTCGTCCCGCCGGCGTGAGGAATCGAACGTCTTGTTCTGATAAGACGTTGCCGCTGTTGTCTGGCAGGCGGCGAGCCTGCCTGCTGGCGAAGGGACTGCGGGCCGCAGATATCGGTGGCAACAACAACATCTCGTTGGGATTAATGCTAATGTTGGGAAGTAAAAAAAAAATGCCTGAACTGGGACAATGCTGTTAAATATGTCGATGCTACCCGAGTTTACCAAATCTTCCATTACAAAGCTCCGCCTCCACTGCTAGATTTTGTACGAAAAAATTCCAACACATCAACAAGGGCTGGCTCTAGAGGTGACTGTGTAGTTCCGCACAAAAAAGTGCTTGTTTCAGTTACATCTGCCAAATTAATGGACTCATGAATTGAAATCAAATATGCTTAGTTTACAAAATCTTCCATCACAAAGCTCCGCCTCCACTGCTAGATTTTGTACGAAAAAAATCCAACACATCAACAAGGGCTGGCTCTACAGGTGACTGTGTAGTTCCCTTCAAAAAGACTGCATTCACACAAAGTTCATACCTGGAACTCAATACCAATTACAGTGGTACCTCGGCATACGAGTACCCCAACATACGAGCATTTTGAGATACGAGTAAAATTTTGAGCACATATTTATCTTGAGATACGAGACAAATTTTGATATATGAGCAGACAGTGGACGCGAGAGGCTGCTCACAACAACATCATGGCCACCATCTTTCGCATCGCACCTCCCTCGTGTAATGTCTCTACGAGCACTGGGCGAAGCGTTGCATTTTTTCAGTGTTTTTTTCCCGTTAGTCAATGCGAATGGCCTGCGTACTACTTCTCGTTGGCAAGTGGCCGTGCGTTATCCTATAGTGAGAACATTTGTGTGCATCATTTTGGGAATATTTTGAAGGGACTAGAAACGCAAACAAACCTCGATATTGACTGAAAGTCAGTGTGGAGGCGGGGCAAATAGAGCCAACCCGGGGGAAGAAAGGTATCAAAATGTAAAACTAAATTAGAATGAAGTTTAGTGTTAGGTTAGATTAAATTTATTTTTTGAGTGTCTCTGCATCGTAATCCAAGTTCATTTAAATTTGTTTATGTTATGTTACAAGCAATGTTCCCTCTAATTTTTCGTTGGTGTGAGCAGAAAGTCAACCTCCCTGAGCGCACCGAGTACCAGTGTGAGCGACATCATCAGTACTCGGATGATTCGCCTAAAGACGTTTCGCCGACAGACGTTTGACAGACGGGCAGGTCGCCGAATGAACGTTCGGCGGAACGTCCATTCGGCGACCTGTCCGTCTGTCAAACGTCCGTCGGCGAAACGTCTTTAGGCGAATCATCCGGTCACGACATCATCATTGCTCGCTATGGGCACACCAGTATCACACCTGCCACAAGCAGGTGCATGTCAATGTTCCCTCTAATTTTTCATGTAAAACATGCTGTAAAACACGAAAAACATAAGTGGACAGAGCTACTGCCACTGGCTGCCGCTTAAACGGCGCCATCATGGGGAAAGGGGTAAAAAAAAAAAAAAAATTAAAAAAAAAAAAAAAAAAAAAAAAAAAATCCGATTTTTTTTTTTTACTGCGCGCCATATGATTGCTGCTGCGCAGAGAAGACGAGAGTAGTGCGCAATTGCGCACGCGCGCAGCTTAGAGGGAACACTGGTTACAAGCGTGTCGCCGTGCGAAAAATCTGTCTAATTTTAGTACTATTAAACACATTTTAGTAATATTAAACCACTAGTTATTTGTTACTTTGTTAATAGATGGCAAATTAGAACAAATAAAAATGTTTTTTCAATCCAATATCCTGTTTTGGGTGTTTTTTTTAGAGGGTTGGAACAAATTAATTAGTTTTTAGTTCATTTCTATGGGAAACGTTCGTTTGAGTCACGAGAAAATTGACATACGAGCTCAGTCTCGGAGCGCATTAAACTCGTATCTCGAGGTACCACTGTAGCATATGTGAACTTCCATTTCCGAACTTCTTGGCCAATCATCTTAAAGCCTGATTGTTAGACCAACAAAATTGCGATCACAAAGCTGTCTAAAACTTGTGGGTGTGTGTATGTGTCATCGTTTACCTTCCAGAGATTAAAGATAGAAATTAGCCCTAGGCTACAATCTTTGCTATTTACATATATATGTTCATTATTATGAATATGTTCGTTAATACGTGCTGTCTCTTATTAAATAAATGAAAGTCAAAGCTTTTGTGGGGCAATGCGGCGGCTCCGAGTGAAAGCAGCTAAACATAGAAGTGTAGTAGAAAGAGAAGAGTAGTAGTACATTTCAATTTTCCTCCATTTAGGGGACACCATTAGCCCCTTTAACACTAAATTGGCAAATCTGAGGCGGAACGGCATTTATTCGCCTGTGTCTTCTCGCCAGAAAAGAGCTGCCAGTTGAGATGCGGTATGACTAATCGCATTCTATTCCTTGAGTGGTGGGGTAGAGGGGAAGAGTCGCAAGTAGGAGTGGGGGTCGAGAAAAGGCTGTTGGTCCCTGCCCTTAATCCATCCATCACTGTCGCACTTCAATTGAGCCTTTTCTTTACAATTTACCTTTCTCTTACTTACATTACGACGGGCCGTGCGCACAGTAGAGCATGAATCGGGAAGGGATTTTTCACTCCTGTTCCCTACGGCTCCCAGAAAAGAAAATACCAATTCCCAAATACTACGATTCTTGAATTAAATGGAATGGAATTGAATGCTTTTAGTGTCATGAGATTTAAAGCTTCATCGTGAAGTGAGCAAATAACAACAAACAGACAAATAAATAATAATGATTAAATAGTTGATAAATAATAATAAATAAATAATCAATAAATAATAATTAGTAAATATTTGATAAATAATAATAATCAATAAATAATAATAAGTAAATAATTTATAAATAATAATAAATAAGTAATCAATAAATAATCATAAGTAAATAATTGATAAATAATAATAAATAAATAATCATAAGTAAATAATCGATAAATAATAATAAATAAACAAACAATAAATAATGATAAGTAAATAATTTATACATAATAATAAATAAACAATAAATAAATAATAATAAGTACATAATTGATAAATAATATAAAAAATAATCAATAAATAATAATAAGTAAATAATTGATAAATATTAATAAATACATATTCAAAAATAATAATAAGTAAATAATTGATAAATTAAAATAAATAAACAATCAATAAATAATAATAAGTAAATAATTTATAAATGATAATAAATAAATAATCAATAAGAAAAATAATAGGTAAATAATGTATAAAAAATAGTAAATAACCAATAAATAATAAGTAAATAATTGATAAATAATAATAAATAAATATTCAATAAATAAGTGGTAAATAAATATTTTACAACGCCAGTCTTGGCCAAATTACTAAATGCACATTTTGTATACAAAAAATAATTTTAAAAAATGATGCATTGTTTTTTTTCCAGTAATTTACATGAAAAAAGAAAGAAAGCATTTTTGGCTCGCCGGCTTAATTTACTGTGGCGATTACTTTCAAACGCAACGTCATGCCCTAAATAAGTTTTGTATTTTACAAGTCGTCAAAACGTTCCATTATTTTGAAAGTAGCGTGCTCACTTCCTTTTCAATGGTATTGATAGAAAATTGATAGAAAGTACGTTTGACCCATTTCGGCTCCGGAAAGTTTTGACATCGACACAACTTATTCTCCGTTGGTACTTTTCAAGCAAAGCCCCAATAAGAAGGGTTGAAAAAAATCAGGAAAATGAACTTAATTTAGCCTTGAATACACTTACGGACTTCAGTTGCTGTAACAGTAATGTTGTGCCACAAATCCGTCTCCCGGTCCAGCGGTTTGGCCAGTGTGATCTTGCCGTCATCAACATTAATGTTGAATTGCCTCTCCAGGTCCGTGTGCCGGTCAATAAAGTACCTATAGAGGGGAAAAAGAGAAAGAAAAAAAAAAAAAAAACGTTATTTGAACCAAAACACAGCAGCTTTCCCACAAATGCCTATAGAAGTCGTTGAAAATGAATAATTATCACTTTAGGAATAATTACACCAGCAGCACGGCTGGGGGCTTTAAAGATTAATCAGGTCGAACAGAACACCTTCACTCGCCCCGCGATTAACACCATTTGGGATTGGTCAACAATCAATAAAAAGGATAAACCTACCTGCATCAAAACAGTAGTTTGAATTAGAAATCTAATCGTGTGATTAGAAATCGGAGATGGGGAGGGGACTTTCAAATCGCAATTGGCTTTAAAAAAGGGTCTAAAAATGTATGTATTTAATTTTAAGTATGTACCTGTTGACTGTTTATGATTGTGATATAAATCTGAATGACTGTAAAAAAAGTTAAGGGCTACAAACAACCGAAATGTATGTCTATAGTGTAATGTGCTAGATATATTTATATTTACAAAAAATTTAAAAAATGTCGAAGAAAGAGGAAAATGTCCAGTGACAATATAAGAGTAAAAAATATATATATAAAAAAGATAAATTAAAATACTTGAGAGGTATACTGCAATACAAGTAAAATATATATATATATATATATATATATATATATATATATATATATATATATATATATATATATATATATATATATATATAAATATAAATTAAAATACTCCAGAGGTATACTGCAATAAAAGTTTAAAAAAAATCATAATCATAAATTAAAATACTCCAGAGGTATATTACAAAACAATACAGTGTGTTTTATATTATATATTTATGTTTACACTATGAAAACAAACTTTGCAAGGCAAAGAGTGCATAAAAGTCAAGAAAATCACATTTAAGAGCGATCAATTCATCACACAGGACTATTTTTCCATGTTAATTTATGGGAACCAAATATTTAAACATAATTTATTCCCAACATTATTTTGCATGGCAAAACTGATTTGCAAAAAAAAAAAAAATCCGCTAATAACTCCCCTTAATGCCTTTACGAAAATACATAATAAAAATGTTGTATACCTCGCAAAAAAATACATTTATATGTGCTATTTTTCCTTCCTTGATACATTTCTGAATCACAATAAAAATACGCAACCAATACTACGAAAATTACAATACAATGCCGAAACCATATTTTTGCAAAAAAACTCAACTTCCAAACCCAAACTATGATTTTTTTAGTCAAGCGTGAAAAGAGAGAAAAAAAATAAAACCATATCAGTGCCCCAGATTCCGATTGTTAAAGAGACATAGCGAGTCGTGACATTTCCATTTTTTCGTTGTTTAAATCTATTTTTAGCCAAAACCGTGTAAACTCCTCAAGACGGCAGGCAGGTGGAAATGTCCACTAGGACCTCCCAAGAAACTGTACCCCCCCTTGTCCTCTTTTCCCCTTCGTCGGCCCCCCTGCAAGAGCACTTTTTTCAAGACAGGCCGACGGCGGCAAACCACTTGGGAGCGCGGCAGTAGCAACGGAATCTCTTCTCCGGTTTCTTGACAGCCTCACGCCCGAGCGACGAGACACCCAGCCTGAAATGTTCTGCCACCTGTCACTCAAACTGGCAGCTCGCTGAGACAAAGAATTAAAAGCAAATAAAAAAAATGCTATCCCACTTTGCCATTTTTTCCCAGAATGTGATGATGTGATCCGAGAAAGTTTAACGGCAGAAACGAGTGACCTCAGTCTTAGCGATCCCTCGTCATGACAGAAGCCGTTGTTGCTTTCATTTCACTTCTTGTTGCCGTGGAGATCTCCGGGTCAAAAATCCCTAACAGGTCAGCCGTCAATCAGTTTTGTACCGTCAATCAGTAAATTGTTTGCATTGGAAAATTGAGGGATTTAAAAAAAAATCCAAAACAAGCAAGGGTTGTCCAAACTACCGTAGTTTCTCACATATAAGCCGCGTCCGCGTATAAGCCGCACCCTTAAAATGCCTTAAAATCGTTGAATTTTACTATTTCTCTCGTATAAGCCGCCTCCGCGTCTAAACTGCACCCTTAAAAATGCCTTAAAATTGTTGAACTTTACAATTTATCTCGTATAAGCCGCCTCCGCGTACAAGCCGCCCCTAAAAATGCCTTAAAATCGTTGAATTTTAAAATTTATCTCGTATAATCTGCTTCCGCGTATAAGCCGCACCCTTAAAAATGCCTTAAAATTGTTGAATTTTACAATTTCTCTCGTATAAGCCGCCACCTTGTATAAGCTGCACCCTTAAAAATGCCTTAAAATCGTTGAATTTTACAATTTCTCTCGTATAAGCCGCCCCCTGATGCACCTTCATATTCATGGTTTTAATAGCGAGTAAAAATCTGTTACTTTGAAGGGAAACATCTTAAGGAAAATAGCACGTGGTATTTAAACAAAATTTGTTCACAACCTTATTTTGTATGGAAAATATTATTTTCAATGAAAATCAGCAAAATGTTAATTTAAATTTTAAAAAAGACCAGCCTGTTGGACACAAAATTCATTTTATGTCCTGTTTATCCTCACAAGGGTTACAGGGGGTGCTGGAGCCTATTCCAGCTGACTTTGGGCACCAGGTGTTGGACACCCTGAGTTGGTGAGCAGCCAATGGCAGGGAACAAGGAGACTAAGGACAGCCAATCATAGCTAAGGGCAATTTAGGATTCAACCTGAGGGACACACAATGAGGAAATGTATTCATTTTATCTACCGCTTATGCTCACAAGAAATGCGGGGGGTGCTGGAGCCTATCCCAGGTCAAATTCAGGCACCAAGCGGGGGACACCCTGAATCGGTGACCAGCCAATCGCAGGGGCCAAGAGGACAAAAGACACCCAAAGTGTTCAACCAGCCTACGCTACATGTTTTTAGGATATGTGAGGAAACCGGAGTACCCGGAGAAAACCCACGCAGTACTAAATAATGTGTTCAGAGTAGACACACACGTTTCCTGACTGAAATACATTTGGCGGATGCGAAACAAGTGTCTACAGAGGGAATTATTCATTTTTTTTACCCCCATATTTTAGTTTCTGCTAACGTCAACAACATCAAGTTGTCCCCATTGGTTATTAAGTCACTTTTCATGTAGCAGCTCGTAATTCAAATATCACACAAAGATATTGGCCGCGTAATAACTTTGCTCAGTTGGAGTCCCACCGGCGACACGTCAGCTCACACTCTTAAATAAATACCGTGGCTTTTCTGAAGTCAAATAAAATCTTTTCAAAGCTTGTCACACCCGCCAAATTTGCGAATGGAGCGCAGTCACGGCTCCCCACCGGAAACCGGGAAACCGGTGGGATGTCACGTTGCGTCTTTTTTGTGATCCCTCAGTTAGAAATAACGGCGGTGAGCAAGCATGGCTGTAACCGGGAGGAGTGGTTTTCGTGGAGTGCATTAAAAGCCAGGATGAGGGTGTGTGTGTGTGTGTGTGTACCCTGAGTGGCTTCTTGCCCGGGTGGTACAACACTGAAAGCTTCTCTAGGGAGTTCAAGGGGGAGGAAATATGCGGGCTGCTCATCCCCGCATCATTCAAGAATGATCGATGGAATGACATCCAATGACATCCGGAAAGAAATTTTGTCAAGGTGACATTTGAAGCAAAAAAATTAGACTATTCTTTTAGACCAGGGCTCAGCTACCCAAAATGTTGAAAGTGCCATATTGGGCGAAAAGAACAAACATGTCTGGAGCCGCAAAAAAATTAGAAGTTATAATGAAGTCGAGTCTTTCCACATGACTCTTGAAATCGAATACTATTTATTCTACACATTATTACAACATTGGGAAACGTTAAGAATCCTACAGTGCCAAATTCATATTTTTTTCATGTACAATTACATTATTAGATTAGACTAGAATAGACTAGAATAGACTAGACTAGAATCGACTAGAATCGACTATAATCGGCTAGAATAGACTAGAATAGGCTAGAATAGGCTAGAATAGGCTAGAATAGACTAGAATAGACTAGACTAGAATCGACTAGAATCGGCTAGAATAGGCTAGAATAGGCTAGTATAGACTAGAACAGACTAGAATCGACTAGAATCGGCTAGAATAGGCTAGAGTATTGGCTAGATTCGGCTAGAATCGGCTAGAATTGGCTAGAGTAGACTAGACTAGAATAAACTAGAATAGAATAGACTAGAATCGACTAGAATCGACTAGACTCGACTAGAATCAACTAGAATAGGCTAGAATAGACTAGAATAGGCTAGAATAGTCTAGTATAGACTAGACTAGAATCGACTAGAATCGGCTAGAATTGGCTAGAATAGGCTAGAATAGACTAGAATAGGCTAGAATAGAATATACTAGACTAGAATAGACTAGAATAGACTAGAATCGACTAGAATAGACCAGAATAGACTACAATAGACCAGAATAGACTACAATAGACTAAAATAGACTACAATAGACTACAATAGACTACAATAGACTAGACTACAATAGACTGGAATAGACTGGAATAGACTGGAATAGACTGGAATAGACTGGAATAGACTGGAATAGACTAGAATAGACTAGAATAGACTAGAATAGAATAGACTAGTTTAGATTAGAATTCATAATTCACATTTCTTTCATGTACAATTACATTACTAGATTAGATTAGATTTATTGGTTGCAGTAGCAAGACAGAAGAAATTGCAGTCATGTTTATTGTTTTGATCGGATTACCATTTAATAGCACCTTTAAACTCTTAAATGTAACCAAATTTATTCCTAATGGGTTCATTTCTTTATTAACATTTTCATGTTCATTATGTTAGGAATAAGTCCTTTGAATTTTTTAAGTACTCTGCGTTCATATTTGTCCCTGAAAATTATCTACCAGCTCCACAATACAATAATAAATAAATCAACTTTCATATTTAGGGCAACAAAAAAAAGCACGTTTGATTACATCTTGCGAAGGATGTGATTTTGTTTACGCTCCCATTTTCTAATATTCAAAAATGTCATTTTGATAAACAACACACAATTATTCAAGTCAACAGAATATGAAAGAATATGAGAAGCCTGGAGACCAAAACAACAATGCAATTGTTGCACATCTATTTTTTGGGAGGGGGCGGAACCTCATTCCCGCGATTGTCGCCGCTGATTATTATAATATTATAAGCCTTCAAACAATTCAGTGCTTTGTGGCTTCGCTCGACATTAATTGGAACACCGAGTACTTATGATTGCGAGCGACATAATACCACAGAGGCAACAGTCTTTTGTTAGCGAGTGAGAACAACTGAGATCTTGGGGGAGCTACACAACGATAGCGCTCCATACATGAATTCAATGCGATTGCATCAAGCTAATCTGCATGGCAACTGTATAGTATTACAGTGGTACCTCAACATACGAGCACCCCGACATATGAGCAATTTGAGATACGAGTAAAAATTCGAGCAAATAATTATCTCTAGATACGGGACAATTTTCGAGATACGAGAAAGCCAGGTGGCCAAGACATGAGAGGCTGTTTATGATTTTAGTTTTAGCACACTGTCTTTTTTGCCGCATCTCTTTTGTGTATAACAGATATCTACGAGCACTGGGCGGAGCGTTGCATATTTTTCAGTGTTTTTTTTTTCCTGTCACTCAGCGTGAATGACGGTGTGATCGCTAATACAAGAGGAGTATATATTACATCTCGTTTGCAAGTGGTCGTGCGTTATCCTATTGTGAGGACATTTGTGTGCATCATTTTGGGAATATTTTGAAGGGAAGACAAAAGCAAACAACCCGCGATGGGTTGCATCCGAAAGTCAGGGTGGAGGCGGGGCCAATAGAGCCAACCCGGGAGAAGAAAGGTATCAAAATTTAAAACAAAATTAGAATTAAGTTTAGTGTAAACTTAGATTAAACTTATTTTTGAGTGTGTCTTCATCGTAATCCAAGTTCTGTTTATGTAATCTTACGAGCGTGTTGCCATGCAAAAAGTCCCCCCGCTGTCCGTCACTCTCCCCCCCCTGTGAAATCCATATAATTTTAGTACTATTAAACACATTTTAGTAATATTAAACCACTAGTTATTTGTTTCTTTGTTAATAGATGGCGAATTAGAAGAAATAAAACATTTTTTTTCCAATCCAATATCATTTTTATGGTGTTTTTTCAGAGGGTTGGAACAAATTAAATTGTTTTTAGTTCATTTCAATGGGAAACGTTCGTTCGAGTTATGAGAATATTGACATACGAGCTCAGACCCGGAACGAATGAAGCTCGTATCTCGAGGTACTACTGTATTTAAAAAAAAAAAAGATAGTGTTTAAGGCTGATGCATGAAAATGTGGGGCTTCACAAAAAAAACCTGCCATATGATATCTTTATCATTATTATAGACAAAAGTCGTGTTTTGACCTCAGAGAAAAGCTAGAAAGAACAGGCAAACTCCACACAAGAAGGTCTGGACCTGGAATTGAACCCTCGATCTCAGAACGGTGAGGCCGATGTGCTAACGGCCAGGAAATGATAAAAATATCATTAAATGGCTCCCATAAGATTCTTAAATTCAATTTACATTGATTGCTCTTAGGTTGGTCAATCTCACATCTTTAAAGTGATATTTTTATCTGTTTTTGTTCTATTATCCTTAGATTTATTTGAAAATAGCCCTCTGACAAACATTTTTGGACACCCCTGTTATAAATACTGTTGATTAATTTATAGGCAATATTGAAACAAAACAACCCGCGTAGAAACTGTCTCACCTTCCATATTCCAAATGCATTTGGTGGTTTTACCAAGTGTAAAATATGCTGACTGCTTTCTAATGCGGCCTTCCGCCATTTGACAATGTGATCTCAGAGTACAGGCTCACAATGCGTCACCAAATAAAAAGCCCACTTGGATAATCTGGCATTTAAGAGAGACTTAACAGAATTATGTAAAAGTCACTTCCTACAAAAGCTAAGGCGTGCCTTTAGTTTACTTCCTAATGCCCACAGGGGCTTGCCTGTTTATGCCGCTTAATATTACATGCGCGTGCACAAGCGAGGAGACTTTCGAGCAATGTGAGCTACTTTTTTATGAAAAGACGTGGATTAAAGTATCAGTTGCTGACAGAAGTAATATTGTCAAACGTTTTGGGGGCGCCAGAATGTAGCACCCATGGCTGACCTGATTGCCCCCACCCTATCTATCGTATGTGCTCTGGTAGCGAAACTATTTATTAAGAGCATAACAATAAGCTCATTCACCATAAAAGTATTGGGTTGAACAAAAGGACAGCGATGCATTTTTCATGTTTTTATGTGATGGGGACACCTATGAATGAGTGGGGGGATTATTGTGTGGTTTTAGCTCTTTTTTGCTTGGCCCACAGAAAATGGCTTCCATCTACTACTACTACAACCACTACAACTACTGGTACCGCCACCAGTACTACTACTACTACTACTACTACTACTACTACTACTACTACTACTACTACTACTACTACTAATACCACCAGTACTACTACAACTACTAATACCACCACTACTACAACTACCACTACTACTACAACTAACACTACTACTACTGCTGCTCCTACAACAACAAAATCAACTACTAGTAATATGACAACTACTACTACAAAAACTACTACTACGACAACTTCTACCACTACGACAACTACTACTGCTATGACAACTACTACTACGACGACAACTACTACTACTACGACAACTACTACTACAACAACTACTACTATGACAACTACTGCTACTACTATGACAACTACTACTACAACTATTACTACTACTATGACAACTACTACTACGACTACTACTACTATGACAACTACTACTACGACAACTACTACAACAACAACTACTACAACTACTACGGCAACTACTACAACTACTATATACTTCTACAATTGCTTCTACTACTACTAGTGCTGCTACTACTACTACTATATATTTCTACTACTACTATTGCTTCTACTACTACTAGTGCTGCTGCTACTACTACTACTACTATATACTTCTACTACTTGTATTGCTTCTACTACTACTGCTTCTACTACTACTAGTGCTGCTACTACTACTACTATATATTTCTACTACTACTATTGCTTCTACTACTACTAGTGCTGCTGCTACTACTACTACTACTATATACTTCTACTACTTGTATTGCTTCTACTACTACTGCTTCTACTACTACTATTGCTTCTACTGCTACTACCTCTACTACGACTACTACTACTCCTACAACTACTACTACTCCTATGACTACTACTACTCCTACGACTACTATTACTACTACTGCTTCTACTACTACTATTACCACTTTCACATCCTCCCTCGCTATATCCGTGAAAAAAAATGACACCACCTTATGGTGCAATGGTTCTTTCACCTGCGTGGCATCGATGGCGGCGTGACTGTGATTAAAAAATGGTTGTCTGTTTCCGGAATGTTCTGGGATTTTTGCCACTTTTTGGCATTTACCCATGAGATATGCCAAGCACAGAGCTTTTAGATTCTTATTAAAAGTGACCCATGAGGATGATTTCTAAAATAATAATGTTGCATTCAGCTGGTTCCTTGAATAATTCACACTAGCCTTTGCAGAGGATATGAACGTTAAATTAAGGAAACCCAATAGTAATGGGTTTCTGTGCATGGTTATATGAGCTCAGATTTGTAAATTGCAAAATCACTAAACTGGTTAAATGTTTCTCTGGCACCAAAATAGGGCAGGCAGGTCCAAAGGATGCCATTACATGCATTTTTTTTTCCCACCAAGGGAAAAACATCCTGCAACCTCCATTCCCGACGATCTCATCAATAAACATGAGGATGCCACCATGCATGCAGAACAAGAAAAAGTCCAATGGCGTTTTTCTCTCTCGCTCTCATTTTTTTTAACAGCCAATCTATGAAAGTCAGCCCACCGCCACACAATAATAGTGCATACAACTTGATGACTTTCCATCCCTGGGAAAAAGTCATCAGGGGAATTCTTGGAATACCAGGACCAATGAAAAGGGGTTGGAGGCATTGCTTATAAAACCTATCATCAAGGTGAACTTATCGTTGTCATGTGGGGATAAGTTGAGGCAGTTTTACCTCACAATCTCCATTTTTTTCTACAATTTCATGCGTTTTTGGAAACGAGTCATCCTTAAGATTGCATCGAATGCTTCTATTGTCATTATAGTCAAACGATACCAAATTCTGACTTGCTTTTATTGATTGTTTCCTAATTTACGAGCAGACGCTTCCGTAATTCATTCATTTTCTGAACCGTTTATCCTCACAAGGGTCGCTAGAGCCAATCCCAGCTAACTACAGCCACCAGGCTGGTGAAAACCTGAATCAGTGGCCAGTCAATCACAGGGCACAAGGAGACAAAGTCTAACCAATCAAATTTAGAGTGATGAATTGGCTTAGCATGCATGTTTTTGGAAAGTGGGACTATCCAAGCCAACTACGGGCAACAGGCTGAATCGGTGGCCAGCCAATCGCAGGGCACAAGGAGACAAAGGACAACCAATCATAGCTAGGCGCAATTTAGAGTCTTCAATTAGCTTCAATATTCATTCATATGAATGAAGGGTCTCGGAGGGTGCTGAAGCCTATCCCAGCTGACTACGGGGACCCTGAATCGGTGGCCAGCCAATCGCAGGGTAGAACGAGACAAAGGAAAACCAATCAGACCATGGGGAAGTGTTCCACCAGTCTTCCATGCATGTTTTTGGGATGTGGGAGGAAACTGGAGTACCCAGGGAAAACCCAAGCAACCCTGGGAAGAACACGCAAACTCCTCACAGTGAGGACCCACCTGGGATCAAACCCAGGACCCTAGAACTGCGAGGCCGACACGCCAACCACTCTTCCACCACTTTTTCGTGGTGAAATAGCCACTTTAAATTTCCATTTACTCCACTTAGACTCCATTAGGCTTACCTGACTTGACTCCCACTGGAATCCGGGTCCCTGGCAGCGACGGTACCAATGACGGTGTTGACGGGTGCATTTTCGTTGACCTCCAGCGTGTAGAAGGTCTTGGCGAACACGGGTGGCTCGTCGGCATCCTCCACCACGATCTTTACCGTTGCCGTGTCCTTGAAGGGTCCTCCTACGCTGCCACCGAGGTCGGACTCCACGTTTGCGGCCTCTACTTTGAGCGTGTACGACCTCCTGCTTTCAAAATCTAATACCTACAAGGAAAAAAAAGATATTTACTCAACATATGTTATTTCTCGCAGTTTTCTGCTATGCTATTCTCTTTAATTCTCATTTTAACGGTTTAAGGGACTGAAAGGGATTATGACAATACATCAAATAATGTAAACTGATACAGAGTGACCTGAAAAACACTGGATTTTGGTGATGGCAACATTGAGTGGCTAAATATGCGGGTGTTTTTGTAACTATAATTAATTTGGGATAAAATTTACAGCATCTCAGCTGAGATGTTGACGCCGTCAATGTGGAATGTCAACAGCATATTCATTTTAAAAATGTTTTTTTGGCAGAAGACTCGGATAGACGTCATTTGACACAATTGCAAATTCCATGAGTGTTTATTAGATGACATTTGTTGTTGGTTTTATTTACAAGGAACTAAATATGTAGGTTCCATAACTCTTGGTTTTATTGGATCGTTAAAAAGTTCCCGTTTGTTTTTTGTGTCACCTTGTACAACTGATTTTTTGTTGTTATTATTGCCACTGCTACCAAGTTCCCTTGTTTTGTTTGGATAAATAGAGCTGTCAAAAAACAATTTGTTGTCGATCCCTCGCAGGAGTCTCCAAACTATTCCAACCAAACAAGACGGTAACTTCATTTTTCACCAATCTGGCATCTTGCAGGTGTAATTGCTCAATTGGACTCAGGTGCAGTTTGTTTTAGCAGAAACCTCGTTGGTTAAACAGCATTGTTTGGAGACCCTTGATCTAAACAAAGTTTTTTAATCAAAAACCAGCAAGGGGTGTCAAAACTACCATAGTTTCTTGAATATAAGCCACCTCCACGTATAAACCGCACCCTTAAAATTGTTGAATTTTACAATTTCCCTCTTATAAGATGCCCTCTGATTCATAAGTCGCTTTCTAGCTTGTCAGGTTTTCAGTTCAGATTAGTTTTACTGTACTTTCTCGCATGTTAGCTGCCTCTGCGTATAAGCCATACCCTTAAAATTGCTTTAAAATCATTGAATTTTACAATTTCTCGCATATAAGCCGCCCCCTGATTCACAATTTGCACCTTCATAATTAATCATGGTTTTAATAGGGAGTACAAATCTGTTACTTTGAAAGGAAAAATCTTAAGAGAAATCTATCTGTTTAACTTTTTTCTATTTTAAAATAAATGACCGTACCGGCCACATTTTCTTGGTTTATGGCGTTTTGTCTTTGTCACCTTGCAGTTTCGTGCATGTCAAGTCTAATTTATGCACATATAAGCCGTACCCTTGTTTACAAATAGGACTTATACGCGAGAAAATACGGTATTTCACAAAGTTCAACCAGAAAGACGTGTCTTATGAAACAAGCAGCACCTGTCTGCAATCAACTGTTCACACTTTTTAACACCATATGAGTAAAAAAACATCTATATAACCTTGAGGTTGTACTTTAAATAAAACATCGGTTCTTGTTCCATCAGAGCCAGACCGCAATTGATTTACATTTAGACGTGTCAGATGTAGTTATGTTCCTTTTTAGAAAATGAGCCCTTGTCAAGTTGAGGAATTAATCTGTGAATCTTTTTATTTACACTCTCGCTGACATCACATTATTAGCGCCCGTGTGCTCTGCCCGGCTAACACAAAATCAATAATAACAAGAGCTCTGCGTAGGCTACGGGAAAGAAAAAAAAAAAACTCCCCAAAGAGAAGTCAAGACATCTTGTCCGGGTTATGTTGTAGAGAGCAATCCTGGCCCAAACGGTTTTTAAAAAAAAATAGTATTCTTTGTTTATTTTATAACTTTTTGGGGCCAAAGACGCAGCATCTCATCTCCAATTTGCAAGGAGGTCCAAACTGTTGGACCCAGGCTATTCCCTCCGTAGGGGGATCTTCGTTCCTCCACGGTTTGAGGAGCTATTTGGAACACTTTCATCCTCCGCCTTTTCTTTCGCTCTGATCCGTTTGCGGCGAGAGAGACGGAGACCCCCACCCGGTGGATAACACTTTAATTCAAAGGTTAGCAATGGGAAACGAGGCCGTGTTCGGCTGCGCATGGATGGTCGGAGAGATTATATGGAAATGGAGAGGTAAGCTTTTGATGACTTTTATTCACCGTGCAAAAGCATTCAAGATGGGATAGTCACATGAGCGAAAGGTGCTAAGAGAGACACGGATATGCCGGGATGGAATAACCGTACGAGAGTGCAGATTAGTGTCAGGTGAAAGGAAATTATAGTTCGCAGTTGCTCGTTTGGGTTGTGTTTTTGTTGACCTGTTTTGCTTACTTTTGTCTTGCGGTTTGCAAACGGGGAGAAATATGTTGTTGAATTAAATTGAATGCTGGTTTTGTCATTAACTTGATTTTTCGGGTACACGGTCGATTGGTCGTTGGTCTTTTGGTCGCCCGGAAGGTTATTGATAATTACCATTTAAATTGTTGCTCAAATTCCCTAAATACAAACTGTGAATTACTATTTAGTCATACTTAATGCCCTAGTAATTATTAGGCTAAAGAAAAGCTCCAAATTTCGACAGCACACGATTTTTCGTAAGCAATGCAGTGATTTATACGTTGATTATTTCGTATTATAAGTAAACTGCACACCACTTTCTTATCTTTTACAGGAAACGTAATTACATTTGGGGGGATTTTGTAACTTGGATCTGTACAGTGGTATCTTGAGATACGAGCTTAATGTGTTCCGGGACTTAGCTCGTATGTCAATTTTCTCGTAACTCGAACGAACGTTTCCCATAGGAATGAACTAAAAACTAATTAATTTTTTCCAACCCTAAAACACCTAAAACAGGATATTGGAATGGGAAAACATTTTTATTTGTTCTAATTTGCCATCTATTAACAAAGTAACAAATAACTAGTGGTTTAATAGTACGATTATGAGTTTAATACAACTAAAATTAGACGGATTTCGCGGAAGGGAGCGAGAGACTTTTTGCATGGCAATGTGCTCGTAACATAAACACATTTAAATGAACTTGGATTACGATGAAAATAAGTTTAATCTAACCTTACACTAAACTTATTTCTAATTTTGTTTTTGATTTTGATACCGTTCTTCTCCCGCGTTGGCTCCGCCTCCACCCTGATCTTCAGATGCAACCTATCGAGGGTTGTTTGCTTTTGTATTCCCTTCAATAATGACAATGAATAATAAATAAATACTGTAGAGTAAATTGTCAATTTGCGTCACAACAAATTAAATAAATAAAACTGCCAACATCCTTTAACAGGCTTTTTGCACAATGAATTTTTGATATGATTGTCAAACTTTTAAAATGAAAAATCTTGGGACTGGAGACGACCATTCATTCAATCAAATTCCGAACCACCAATTGACGGCCACAAGGGGACGGACAACCAATCATACCTAGGGGCAATTTTGCATGTTTTGGGGATGAGGGTGGAAACCCAGAGAAACTCGACACAGTTAGATCCAACCTGGCTTTGAACCCGCGACCCCAGAACTGTGAACCTGATGCCCTAGCGACTTGTTCACAGTCTGCCTAGAGACAACCGACGAAAATCATATGAAAATGAAACTTTATATAATAACAGGTCCAGTTAATATTTTCTGTAGACATTGAAATAAGATTTGATAACAGCAATGGGAATGAGGAACATTTTCAAATAGGCTGCAATCACTCGATAGAAAATTATCTGCATTTGCAAACATCCTTGAAACTGTCGCCTGGATGGAAAAGCTTGCCAACAGGTCACGTGGCATGATTAGAAAATGTGGAGACTTGCAAATGTAAATTTAACAAAATCAAGAATGTGTCGGAGATTCAGAACGAGGTGTTTTAGATATGTTTTAAAGCATGCAATGAAAAGCAGGGGCCAGTTCTCAGTTGCTTTTTCATATTTTTGGAAATATGCAGTCATATCTTTTAAAAAGGATTTCAGGAATTGGATGTTATATATATATATATATATATATATATATATATATATATATATATATATATATATATATATATATATATATATATAGGTAAAAATATAAAATTGTATGATATAAAAATATATAAATGTGAATAGCTACATTATAGGTACAAATAAAAAAAAATATTTTTTTCAATTCATTTTCATTATTATTATTATTATTTTCAAAATCATCCATTAGTGAATGTACCTATTCCTTTCTTTATTTATTTTTTTCCCGAAACGATCCTCTATTGTTAGCAGACGAGCTAATCTAATTGCTATTCTTGTACACGAACCTAATCCATCCAAAATATTGTGTTGGTATGATTTTATGATTCAAAGGAATTATTATGTGGAAATGAGGAATGATGGTCCATTTACTTAGAATCTCTGACAGAAAACGGTTTCTTTTGTTATTTTGGAATTGACTGGAATTTAAGGCAATTATCTACCTCGGTGACAGTTACTCGTGGGTTTTGGCTATCCACAAATAGGTTATTAAGTACTTGGTGTTTCAGGATGAGTCATAAAATGCGCTGCTCACAAAAAAAAGTGGAAGAAAAAATAAGAATATGAAAAAAATGTGTTTGTTTTAAGCATGACTTTGCAGGTATCTAATAATAAACATTGCTAGTGAATTGTATATTGCTAAGTCCAACTGGTTTTGGTTGGCATATGTTCACATTGATTTTAAAACGATCAAAATGAAGAAAAAAATCACATGTAAGGTAGCCATAAAACTTTTTTTTCATTATAAGAGGTTTGTGCGCCCCTTTTCTATGTCAAAATCTTAATATAAGTGTCATATATATGAGAAAATGGTCATCTTTAGACAAGAAAAACTTCCATATAGTAGACCGCATTGAACGAGGATGGGAAATGCCATCTATTTTTTATGGTTTGTTTTTAAAGACTTTACTACAATACAAAATAAATAGGTTTGAAGTCAGTTTCATAATGACAGTGGGCCAAATCTTACCTTTTTAAGTCGCAGAATCCCTTCTTGGGTCTGCAAATCAGTGACAATCTCGAACACGCCTTGCTCGTCTCCTTCAATGATGTTGTACGTGGATCGGGCATTTTCGCCCACGTCCCGATCATTCGCCTTCACTTTGCCTCCCATCTGCCCGATCGGCAGATTTTCCGGGATCACAAACTCGTACAAATCTTTTAAAATGCAAAAAAAAAACACAAGTTAGAAGCAATTACGAGCTGAAATGTTCTTTAATTTTGCCGAAGCTCACTTTTTGAAAACTTGGGCGGGTTGTCGTTGATATCGGTGAGCGTGACGGTGACAGTGGTGGTCCCCGACAAGCCGCCCATGTGACCACCCATGTCTTTGGCCTGGATGACCACCAGGTACTCTTCTCGCATCTCGCGGTCCATCCCGTGAAGAGCGATTTTGATGGTGGCTGCAGGGTAGAATTTTTTAAAAAAGAAAATCAATGCCAATGTAAATAAACATAACATTTGAACCTTTACTCATCGATTTATACATACACAGTGCTAAAATATACATATTCGGGAGAAAATATTTTTGCTCATGCAAGTCACGTGAGTTTGAATCCCGATCCGATACTTTGGAAGTTGGTTAAAGAAGGAAAATTATCGCCGTCAAATACAGTGGTACCTCGACATACGAGTGGCCCGACTCAAACAACCCTCGATATTGACTGAAAGTCAGTGTGGAGGCGGGGCTAAAAGAGCCAACCCGGGAGAAGAAAGGTATTAAAATGTCAAACAAAATTAGAATTAAGTTTAGTGTTAGGTTCGATTAAACTTGTTTATGAGTGTGTCTGCATCGTAATCCAAGTTCATTTAAATTTGTTTATGTTATGTTACGAGCGTGTTTGCCGAGCAAAAAGTCTAACTCTCCCCTCCATAAAATCTGTCTAATTTTAGTACTATTAAACCACTAGTTATTTGTTACTTTATTAATAGATGGCGAATTAGAACAAATATATGTTTTTTCCAATCCAATATCCTGTTTTGGTGTTTTTTTTTCAGAGGGTTGGAATGAATTAATTTGTTTTTAGTTCATTTCTATGGGAAACATTCATTTGAGTTATGAGTAAATCGACATACGAGCTCAGTCCCGGAACAAATTAAGCTCGTATCTCGAGGTACCACTGTATGTTGTTTCCCAATTTGAAAGAAGCTATCCAATATTAAAGTTATATAAATAAGTGATGAGTGTTTTTTTTCTTAAATCTGTTTTGGAGCACAAATAACGATTGTGAACAAATCATGTTCGAATATTTGGTTAATAAAAATCCATTGTGATGAATTGAGCTGTCTTGATTATGGTTTTCTTGACTTTTATGCTTTCTTTGTTCCGAAATGTTTATCTCACTTGTGTAAATATAAAAAGTACAACCTGTACTGGAGATTTATTTATGCAAAATACCTCTGGTAATCCAGTATATAAAAATAGAGCTCTCTTGATTGTGATTTTCTTGACCTTTATTTATATTAGCGCTGGAAATGTTCCCTTTATTCTGCATACGTTTTATACATATTAAATATTCTGTTACTTTAAAAAGGACCACATTTTTCAAACAAGTAACCAAATGCATGTCAAAGTCTTCCTGTCCAAAATAACGTCAATAATGGAAGCTGGATTGTTTAAAAAAAACAGTTTTATACCTAACTATAAATGTCAGATTGCACAATGCTATAACCTTCACTCCAACCTTACTTGACAATTTGTTGACGCACATTATTTCAGAACAACGACTTTTAGCAAAACATAGAGGTGAAGAATTCCCTGCAGGTGTATCGTGTATTTTTTTCCCTCATAAATAAAACGCAGCCACTTGTTTTGCGCAGTCTTCCGTCATTTGTATTCGGATTGAGTCCAAATGATGCTGTCTGTTGTGTATAATCTGGGATACTGTATGCGGAATGGACTTTATTGACTCTGCCACAAGCGTGGAATATAAAAAGGGGCTCAACGGCAGCATCTCTGGATAATCCACTAAAGAAACAGATACCCGCAGGCTCATCAAATGAATACGAAATTGAGGCTTTTTGGGCCCCCTTAACAAAAAAAAACAACAACATTAAGGCTTTTATTTTCAACACTAAAAACTGTCTATAGATTGGTCTTCCACAGGGGGCAGATTTTCTTTTTAGATGTCACAAGCGAAGGTTAGATTGAATCACGTTTGTCCAATTTATAGGTCTTACCATCCGAGGACATTACTTTTGCAACAATCAGGTAAGTTTAACCCCCCGCTAAGGAAAGAAGAGGTCAGTCTTTATAAATGTTGAGCAGGTCTCAGACAACCAAAGTTCCAAAAAACTGAGAGAAAAAAATTCAGGCTACGTTTATCGATCTTATCGGTACATGGTCGATTGGTCGCCGGTCTTTTGGTCGCCGATCTTTTGGTCGCCGGTCTTTTGGTCGCCAGTCTTTTGGTCGCCGGTCTTTTGGTCGCCCCGACCGCGACAACAGGCGACCAAAAGACCGCGATCAAAAGACCGGCGACCAATCGACCGCACACGATCTTATCGGTTGGAAAAGGCATGCTAAGGAATGTTAAATTATAGATTATGACACATTGTGAAACAGTCATTTTGTTGCTTATTTTTCTTTAATGTGAATCAGAAGTTGTTTGGTTTCTAGGGCATCAATTTTGGCGATGTAAAGTCTGCGTGAACAGATTTTTTTTGCATAATATTAGGAGATTTAAGTCATATTTGGACAAAAGTCATAAAATTAAGTTGTTTGGTTTCTAGAGCATTAATTTTGGCGACGTAAAGTCTGCGTGAACAGTTTTTTTTGCATTATATTAGGAGATTTATGTCATATTTGGAGAAAAGTCATAAAATGATGTGATTAAACACATTACATTATTTTTGCATCACTCGAACCGGAAGACATCAACTTTTGGTGACATTAGGTCAGTGTGAAAATTACATTTTGGAATCATTTTGTAGGTTTATACCTAAAATTTTGATGTCAATAACTCTTATTAATATAGACGACATAGTTTTAAATTTGAAGATTTCCAGCTAGTGGTGTCCCTTGAGATTTTTACAATACAAAAAGTGTGCCGCAACTCAAACAAGGTTGCAAAACACTGAGCTAGAGCACAAACAATAAAAATCAATACCGTAAATAGCATTGCCATATTAACATTTGTTGTGTATATGTTTGAATAAATCAACCTAAAAACATGACATCTCTCTCACACACATACACCCAAAATCCCATAGACATTAAATATGAGGTGCACCATCTACTGGACATGGGAAGCACCAGTAAAATATCTGAAGGACACAAAACATATACGGGTCAGCCTTGAATATTCCATAAATATTACATTAGAAGCCATTATATTCCTTCTATACCAGCTCAAATATTCCAAACTATCCTTAACTCCTCGTTCAGCCCGAGGAAAGTTTAGTATCCCCGGTGTGTGTGTATGTGTGTATGTGCAGTAGGCATCTGATTGGACGGTAGGCCAGCTGTGGTAACAGGCAACAAAACAAAACCCAAAATAAGACAAACACATTTTCACCATTGCTGGCTTCTCATCTCTGGAGTTGATCTTGGTTAATTATTCAAATTAATTCCTAATCACTCAAAATGGCAGGATAGACAAACACTCATTTCCATAGTTGATCCCCCCCCCCCCTACACACCCACCTAGCCGACTGATAAAGTGGGCCGCAATGTTTATTTATTGATTTATTCATCCGCAGCGCTTCATTTCTAAGTGTCAAACACTCCTTAATCATCGCTTACCGTTTTTATTTTTCATTAACATTCATTATAACATCTGCCGTACGTGAACGAGCCATCTGGATGGGACACTAGCACGGAATGCTAATCTTTAGCGGTATCGCGGACGATCTTTTTTTGAAAGATGGCGCCGTGAGATGGCAACGGTGGGACGCGCGAGGCTGGTTCTACCCCGACTTCGTTAGTTAGACCCAGTGTTCTGGATAATTATGCGCATAAATATTCCCATCGTGCCGCTTTTTTTGCTTTTCTCCGGGTTGTTTACCGATTTCCGTCTCATCAATTATTAATGCAATTCATGTAAACCGGTCGCTTATGGACAGATATATATTAACAGGTAATCTAAAAATTGCAAGTATGAGCCTTCGTCGGGCTGTGACATGTTTTAGAGTTGAAAACATCTTTACGTAGTAACAAAAAGAATTATTTTTAGGGACCCAATAAACAAGTTGGCAGTTCAAGTGTTTAGAAATAATATTTCTATTTTTTTTAATAAATGGATTAAAAGAACTGGATTAAAAACCCTGAATATTCAGTTTTTTATAGCTCTAAAACAATGGTTATTTTAACTTTTTAAATATATTTTTAGATATTACAAAATAATTTTTTAACTAAAAATGGATTTAAAAATTACATTTATTGATTTAAAAGGGGGAAAATCAGGAAATTAAATATACATCTATACTCTTCATTTTAATTTGATCCTAAAACAGAAAGTCGGCACTCATGATTTACTTTCCCGGGCCACACAAAATGATACGGCGGGCCAGATTTGGCCCCCGGGCCACCACTTTGACACGTGGTTTAGAGTATGCAAAGTTTATATATATATATATATATATATATATATATATATATATATATATATATATATATATATATATATATATATATATATATATATATATATATATATATATATATATATATATATATTACGTATAGTTGAAATTCATGTTTGGTACTTAGATTGTTTAATTTAGAGTTGCCTTGTAATGGTTTGTTTTGAAAATTTGTACTTTATGCTTTGCGAAGTTACACTGCCGTCTAGTGGTAAAAATGTGCATCACATAATTGGCCACATTTTGAAATTCCTTTAAAGATCATGAATGTGCAGAGCAAGGAAAACTAGCGATACGAAATGTAATGCAAAAATGATATAAAAAGAGGATTATTATAATTTATATTGATTTTTAATTAGTTTACTTGTTAGGACAAAGTTTTTATGTTGTCGTAAGTAGCTACGATCGTCAAATCAATACTTAAATTGTTTTCCGATATGTTACTTAGCTAAACTTTTTTCTTGTTCCAGAATTCTTAAAAACCAATCAGAGTTCTAGAAATGTCGATTTTTATCATAGAGGATATATTATTGTGTCTATTATCATTTTGCTTCGCGATTAAGACTAAACCATCGTTAGTAGCGAGCGGCTAGCGCGATCTAGTTGCCAATGGTCAAAATAAATATCATTGCAATCATAAACATTAAAATTATTCTGCACACCCATTCAATATTTGTCATCCAACGACTCGATTAATTCCAACTAATTCTTCGATTATGTATATAACAGATAGTTACAGCTCGAAATGTGTTGAAAATCATTTAATGGCGGTGCTGTAGTCTTTTCTCGCTGATGAACAGAACATGGACGAGCACGCCATTATCGTTACTGCCGCCATCAGTATGAATTCATAACAATGCGACAACATTGCATTAGGGACGGCCAGTCGCCAGATAGGCTCCTGCTTGCGAATCCTGCAATTATCTGGATTTAATAAGTCCTGTGATGCGGCGTATTGTCCAAGCACGCAATATATCACAGATGATCGCTTGACCTGGCTAAATCCCGCCCAAACGACGGCGGAGAAAAGAGCTGATGTGTCCAATTGATATCAGGGTCCTCCGTCTTTTGTCCTCGTCTAGTCGGCGGCGATGGTCATTAGATGGTTGACAATCGCGTGTGCCGCTGTGATCATATTTTCCATTTGCGCTGCTTTATTCGAGCTAATTATCGTTTTCGGATTTTAGAGTAAATTTGACGGAGAGTTTACTCAAAGAAGACTCTTTGAAAAGGGCAAACAAGAATTATGGAAGTTTATTTTTTGAGGCAATTTGTTCCAAATTATTCAAATAAATATTGAACAAATTAATATTGAACAACAGACAAATAGGCTTGTGTTCGACGAAGGAAAATTCCTACAATCTATGCTGACTACCAATTATATATTATGTTAAATATGTATTTATATATTACTTATTTATTGATTATTTTTTATTATCATTTAGATTAGATATCTTTATTCATCCCGTATTCGGGAAATTTCATTGTCATAGTAGCAAGAGGGTGAGAATACAGACACAGAAAAAAAAATATTGATTATTTTTATTATTATTTAGATTAGATTAGATAACTTTATTCATACCGTTTTCGGGAAATTTCATTGTCATGCAAGAGGGTGAGAATACAGACAGAAAAAAATGATTATTTTTTATTATTAATTAGATTAGATAACTTTATTCATCCCGTATTGAAATTTAATTGTCATAGTAGCAAGAAGGTGAGAATACAGACACAAAAAAATAAAAAAATGTATTCATTATTTATCTGTTAGTTTGTTGTTTTTATTTGTACACTTCTCTACTTATTTATTACTTAGTTATTGATTATTATTTATCATTTATTGTTAATGTATTGATTATTTATTTGTCTGTGTGTTTGTTGTTGTTATATGTGCACTTCCTGGTGAAGCTTTAAATCTCATTATACTTGTATAAAGACAATAAAAGCATTGAATTCAATTCAATACTTAAAACCAATACAATTAATTCTCAGTTATTGTCTTTCAGAGTGTGATTTTTTGCAGCCATTTTTTAAATTAATTTTGCACTATAAAATATATTTCAAGAGGTCTTTTGAAATGGTCGTTCAATATTGAAATCATGCTTTACTCTCATCGAACAGCTCGGCAATTTAACACTGTCAATTTTACAGTTTTTACTTATTTTTAGGGTGTATTTGATTTAATTCACTGTTTGAAGTCCCTATAATTTGGCTAAAACGGAAGCGACAAAACAAAATAATACATTTCTTATTTGTTTTTCTGCTAGTTCACGGGTCCTCAAGACGTATTATACCTGTTGTGATAGACATATTGCATGTTACCTTTAAATTATAACATGTTTTCAATGGCGATTGCAAGAGGACTGCAAAACCACTTAGCGCTCTCACGCAAAATATAAAATTAAACATTAAATCCTTACGCACGACCTCA
Organism: Stigmatopora argus; assembly: GCF_051989625.1. NCBI lineage: Eukaryota > Metazoa > Chordata > Actinopteri > Syngnathiformes > Syngnathidae > Stigmatopora > Stigmatopora argus. The sequence goes on from NC_135388.1 coordinate 2,644,670, forward strand.
GCATACGTTGTAAGCCGGTTTATCTGGGTATCAGCAACTAATGAAATGTGACAATATCGGAATAGCAAAAGAGTTCCTGCCCCATTGAAATAATCCAATAAGATGTTATCTTTCCTCCACCTCTTGGTGAAGCCTATCTCGCACTCATTGTTGTCGGCTGTGGGTGTGGCGGCGTTCATTCACGCGCCGTTTTGTTCGACATCGTGTCAACTTGGAAGCGGTGAAAAGGATTGGCGATTGGGATTATTAAAAGCGGCCATTAAACTTAATGAGCCACCTTTCAGGGATCAGATCGAGGCTAAACAATGGGGAAGTGCACAGAAAGGAACCTTTTCTTAGCCAAGCGAGTTAGCATTTAAAGGTAGGGAGACCGTTATACTTTGTGGAATGCTTAGAAATACAAATACTTCTCGTTGTACTTTGGCTAGTGGTGTCCAAACTTTGGCCTTTGCCCCGTTTGCATTTAAGGAGGCTTGTACCGTATTTTCCGCACTATAAAGCGCAACTAAAAGACTTTTTTTTTTCAAAAATGTGCCCTAAATATGGATTAACATTAATGAATCATTGTGTGAAATTCCATTTAGCACAGCTCCATTCAATCATTCATTCACTAAGGGTGCCGGAGCCTATCCCAGCTGACTTCAGGCACGAGGCGGGGCACACCCTGAATTGGTGGCCAGCCAATCGCAGGGCACGAGGAGATAAACAACCATTCACGCTCACACTCATACCTAGGGGTAATTTAGATTGGCCAACTAGCCTACCATGCATGTTTTTGGAATGTGGGAGGAAACCAGAGTACCCGGACAAAACCCACGCATGCCCGGGAAGAATATGCAAACTCCACACAGGTGGTCCGACCTGGATTGTAACCCAGGACCCCAGAACTGTGAGGCCGATGCGCTAACCACTCAGTAATGTATAACACAATTCCTAACCACTACTATTACTGCTACTACAGCTCCATCTAGTGGAAATAGAACACAATACCCCTACTACTACCACTACCACCATGATTCGAAATATTTTCGGAGTCTTCTGTTTCTGCAAATCAAATGAGAATATGTAAACCCATCAACACAGACGACCCAGTAAGGTCGATGGTAAAAGCGGAAAATGAATTCCCCCGAAGAAAAACTGCCCTTCACTACAGTTGAAAAGTCACTATTTCAAAACGATAACACTAAAGGAGATCAAACATGCTTTTCTCTACCATTACTGATGCATGGAGTTATGTTCAAACAGGGACCCCCGTGGTTGGCTATGCAATTGCTACTTGACGGTCTACCATCGAGTGTTTCTTCCTTGGAATCTACTAAACTACAAATTCTGATTTGGCCTGTTAAGATATTAGCTTATAGCCAAAGTGTTTCTTTTGAATTTGCATTTTTTTTTACTGGATAGACGGGGTAAGGTGTTTTGGAATTTACATTTTTGGAAAGAGCTTTGTGCCTAAATATTGGCTACATGAAGAGAATCAGAATGATTACTTTAGTTGGCCGTTTCTGTTATCATTTCAGCTCGAATAAATTTGGACGTTTTAGTAAATTTTGCTAGTTGGGTAGACCGATTCACATCATATTTGAACGTTTGTATAATCAGAAATCGAAGGACAATCATCGAGTATTTTTTCCTTGGAATCTACTAAACTACAAATTCGGATCTAGCCTGTTAAGATATTAGCTTATAGCCAAAGTGATAGACGGGGAAGGTGTTTTGGAATTTACATTCATGGCTTTGTGCCTAAATATTGGTTAGATGAAGAGAATCTGAATGATTACTTTAGCTGGCCTTTTCTGTTATCGTTTCAGCCTGAATAATTTTGGATTTTTTAGTAAATTTTGCTAGTTTGGAAGACCGATTCACATCATATTTGAAAGTTTGTATAATCAGAACTCGAAGGACAATCATTCACGCTCAGGCTCATACCTAGCGGCAATTTGACGTACAATCATCTCAGCATGCAGGTTAATAGATCACCTGAGTTTGGTTCCACCGAAAAGTAGGGCTGCCCCTCTAGGATGCTGTAGACCAGCTTGGCGCTGTTGCCGTATACGGGGTCGTCGGCGTCGGTGGCAGTCACTCGGGTCACTGGGGTACCTGCCAAAGTAAAGTGGAACATAAATATTTTGTAAGATTCTTTATTTCCATGTTCTCGTTATTATTGGAATTTTTTAGTATTTTTTTTAGGTTAGGTTAGAACTTTATTTCATCCCATATTCGGGAAATTTCTTGGTTGCAGTAGCAAGACAGACACAAGACACAGAAGACAATGTAGACCTAGGTAAAAAAAAACTAAACACGAGTCAACCCGGTAACGCCAGTTTGAATGATTTCGACTTTTTCATTCATTTTTCTGGGCCACTGCAAACTACACCGATAAGTGAAGTAAGCTGAAATAGGTATCCGATTAAAAAATTATGAAATAGACTTATACCTGCGTGTGTTTTTCTGGCATTGTCATTTAAAAAATGGCGACGTGTAACGTTCTCCCACTTTAGACTACTCATGATGAGTCTTAAGCTTTCTTGAGCATCCTCTGTTGATTAGCTGTCTCTCGCTAGCCTCTAGCTCGACTGATGGATGTGCAATTTATCAATAGCCGCCTTTCAGGCCGGGTAATTCGTCAACTACAAGCCAAATTACACTCATTTTTGTCTGTGATGTTTAGTAACTATTGACTTTAAAGGCAAATGTTGACTCACCTGAACAAAAAAAAGTGTTTTATTATTATTCAGACAGCTTTTACATGCAACCTCTTGGGAAAATCTCCAAATAGATTAGCTTCAATTCAATCTATTGATTAGGTCACTGGAAAACATACTAACAAAGAGTTTAAATAGTAATTAAACCCATTCAGGTTTAGGCATTAAGAGCGAAGACCTTGTAGCGAAAAATACAAACTGGAAGCTTCAAATAAAAGTGTGAGTGGTTTCTATGAAACATGTTTAAAAAGTAGGCTGGTTACAAAAAAACAAGCCTCACTGAGGGACAAAGTCACCATTTTTTTTCTTTTTGGCCAATTGTCCCAGTTTTGAAACACTCCAGAAAGATAAGAAAAATGCTAGAGTACCCAGGGAAAACCCACACAAGCCTGGGGAAAACATGCAAACTTCATACTGTAAGCACCGACCTGGGATCGAACCCTTCACCCCACAACTGTAAGGCTAACCACTCGTCCACCGGGCCGTCATTTAAAAATATTATCCATTTATAATTGAATTCAGTTATAATGAATACAATAATATTATAACATTAGCAACTTATGTATAAAATCTGTAAAAAAAACGTTCTCCAAGCATGCTGAGCATAATTTTAAACAGTAATACGTAAAATATGGCCCCATGGATCACTTTGTTTTGGTTATAATTAATATTAATTACAAGGAAAAATCCCAATGTCAAAGTTTCCCAATGACAATGACCGTGAGTCATACAGAAAATTAAGGCTGTAATAAAACCCGACTTAAATATTGCGTTTTATCCTTGACACACTGCCAAGAATCCATTTTTGGTTTATCACCACTTATTCTGAGAAGAACAAAAAAATGTGTCTTCAACATACCTTAAATAAGCTTGAGGGCTGTCCAATTCTCTAATTTTATTTCCAATAGAATTGCACGCTGACCTCACATTAAAGCTCTTGGCAAGGAATTTTATTCATTTTTCATTTTTTATGTGATTTCAGTGTCCATGACACTTTTTTTGCTTGAAAGGGAAACCACTCGTTCCTCCGTTAAGTACAAAACCTTTCAAGAAGGCTTTCGAAATACATAATTATTTGCCCACTTGTCTCCTATTTGATGCAACAATAACAAAACAAAAATGTTTCTCCACTTGATAATGTTGGATGTCAACATTATCCACACCAGGGTTATTGAAAAAAACTTCACAAAAAAACGCCACCTTTTGTTATTTTAGAGAGCCTTGGAAATTTCGACAAAACTCACTAAGGAATCACGACTGAAAAAAACACTCAATAGAATTAAATTCAATTTGTCCAATTTTAGGTTCATTAGAAACAATCACCCTCCTAAGTCAGCAAAACTGTATTTTGATACAATGATCATATCACATTTTTAATTACTGCCTAACAAGTTGTTTATCAACCAGCAAGACAACACTAAAACCAATTGAAAGTGTTTATAGGCAAGTTTTCAAAGTATTGCACAGAAAACTAAACACACACCACCAATGTCAGCTATTTTAAAAAACGGCTGAACTTGGACAATATTGTTAAATACGCAGATTCCACCTTAGTTTGCAAAATCTTCCACCACAAAGCTCCTCATCCACTGCAAGATTTGGTCCCCAAAAAAATCCAACACATCAACAATGGCTGGCTCTAGAGGTGACTGTGTAATTCTCTTCAAAAAGAGTGCATTCAGCCAAAGCACCTTCTCTGGAACTCAATACCAATTAGTATACGTGACCTCCCGCACTGAACCTCTTGGCCAATCATCTTAACACCTGGCCCCTCGGCTACAATCTTACATATTTACGTGTGTTCATTAACATGAATAGGAATATGTTCATTATATGTGCTGTCCTTTTTCTATAATAATTATAAAGCATGATTTATGGGTGTGTGAGTGTGTGTGTGTGGGTATGTTAAGATTCTCTCGCTACGTTTGTCCAAACCGTGCAACGTAGAGAGTTGATTTTTTTCATGGTGACCAGAAGTGGCTTCTCTAAGTGTGTAAACTATTTTTTTTATTTGTTAAGAACCCATTTTTCCAAAAATATTTTTTTAAATTGTCTTTTGGTTCTAAACAAACAGGTGGGACCGGCGAAGGATTAAATAAATCAAACTCAAACTAAGAAATCCTATTTAGTTTCCCTTTTTTGTGATAGAATGCATTAGAAGTTCGGCACTCACTATCATTAAAATCATGCCACACGTGAGACCTCGTGAAGGAGCAAATTAGATCCTGTGTGGCGCCGATGTTTGGCAATTGTCAAATGAATAACAGAAAAGACAGCTAAGGAAATTGCACCTTCTCCAGGAGATGCCACGTCTTATCTCTCTGCTCTCGTTAAATTACTGCCACTCGAGCAGGAGAAGGCGGCCAACCAACCACACATACTCACTCACTGGCCTAATTATGAAAAGTACCTTTGTCCTTCTAAAAGGTGTCTGACTACTGCAAACGGGCTTTTATAAATCCCACACAAGGGGACATCGATGGCGTTGTGGTTCATAAAAAAAACGTTGCGAGCGGCGAGGCGTGAAATAGCTCCATCTTTCTTTCTTTCTAGAACACTCTTGGATTTAAAAAAAAACAGAAAGTAAAGGATTAGAAGTCGTTTTTTTTTTAGTTGGTTTGTTTTTGGTCTCGTTTCAAATCAGAAGATTAGCTTTCCTAAAAAAAAACATCTTGGCATGGAGATGTTAGCGGAAGGAACATTTTCTCCGTCTTTACATGACGGAGATTACCAAACCTGGCTGAAAACTTCTGCGGGAGTGGAGAAGGCCGGAAAAAAAACAAAGGGAGATTATCTGTGTTAAAAGCCCACTGGGGAAAATGTAATATGCCAGAATGAGTGAGCATAATGACTCACGGCATGTAAACACCAACACTTTACGATATAAGGTATTAAATATGTGCCAAGCTTTGTCTCCACGTTTGCGCGATAATGACCAGTGAAGGGAAGAACAAAATGGGATTTTTTATTTATTTTTTTTCGGGAGGGTAAATGGATTGGGATGGAAAGCGGTCGAAGAAAGAAAAAATGCATTGACAGTTTAATGATCTGGAAAAAACTGCAATTGTTGTTGTTTGTGAATAACATCAATGAAATGATGGCAAATTTGTCTTCCATAATTACCAAAGTCTGCGTACGACAGTCTGCGCTAATTGAATGTATCGAGAACTGCTAAAATGACAAAACGAAATGTATGATCATCGCCTTCATCAGAAACCTTCAACAAATCAAGAAGCCAAACAAGAATCGGTCTGGTAATGGTTGGGTTGTTCAATTTTTCATTTGCTACAAATACGAACACGAGGAATTTAGTTTAACGGCTGCTTTGAGTTTGACACTGACTTACGATTATCGCCATCAATGGCAGTGGGACATGATTAATTAATGCCAGCTTTCTCAGTTTAGATAGATTTTATGTCTAAGGCTGTCAGTTGCAGTGAATAAGCTAACGGCTACATTTAGGTATGCTTCAGATCCAATCACGAGATTAAAAATCAGGTCTGAGCAGTTTTTTGGGGGAATTAGGTTTTAAGATTTTTTTTTAAATTTCATTAAAGACTAAATAATAATGTTGACATAAGAAAAATTGATGCGCATGTGCTAAAATATGACAACATTAGCAATTGATGATGATGTTTTTGTCTGCTATCAGTGAGCGAGACGATCTGGATTAGAGCCGAAATGGGTAAAACGAGATCGGTTTCACCCAAAAAAATACTTAAAAACAAACAAAAAAATTCCCATAGAAGTTATTATATGGCATACACAATTTGAAATGATAAAAAATGTATAAAATATAGGAAAAACACAAATTTACAGGTATGGTATTACCATTTTTAGAAGATCCAAATCGAGTAGGAAAAAAAAGGTGTTTTCACAATTATTTTACGGACTACAAAAAAACAAAATAATCAAAAAGGCCAAGAAAGTTGTCAAAAAAAAAACCAAAAGAATGGAACAAATTTTGAACTAAATTGCTATGTTATCAGATTGTCAAAATCAAGTTACTTGGACATACCTGTCAATTTACACGTTTTTTTTTCCATATTTTATACATTTTTTGATCATTTCAAATTTTGTAGGCCATATAACAACTTTTGTACAGGATTTTTTAAGTATCTTTTTATAAAACCGATCTTGTTTTACCCAATTCGGCTCTAATCCGGATAGTTTCAGTCACTGGTAGCAGACCAAAATGTCATTGTCTTTTTCTAATGTTGTCATGCTTTAAGCATGATATGCACGTCAGTCACTTCCACTTTTTCACGATATAAATATAGCGTGTCAGCAAGCAATGTACCCAGACAGTCAAGTTATCAGCGTCATACAGCAACATCTACAGAATCTTTAATTTAGTGCATACTAATTGGCAAACCCGTCCACTTTGGAGAAAATGTTAGACTTTAAAGTGCGTTCTATGTGAATAAATATGTGCCGTATGCATTTGTACATTTTTTTTAATTACTTAATAAGAGGAATTTCAATCAATAAGGGGAGCAATTGGCGGTTAGGAACTAAAAAAAAATATGCAATTGGGATAACTGAAATATTTCTCTTCTCGTCTTAATTCCATCTAATATTTTGCCACACTGACCCGTATTGTATCCAGTGTTTTAAAGTGGCCACTCCTGTCCCCCTCTTCTTTTAAGGTCTTTTTTTCTAGCCTCCAAATGTTTTAACTTACCCAGACAGTCAATACGAGAACTAATTCAACTTGATTTAAGTTGGAGAACAAAGCCACACACCTCAATTGTTCTTCTAATTACCTGTCAAGTTAACAAATAAAGTAGCGGGGTTGCCTCCCTCCAGCGACTCCACATCTCTGCTTTTACCTTGGTAACGCTCCTCCATCATGCCAGCCTCGGTCTTTCTGGCCATGTTTTATTATCGTGAAAAATGGCTTTTACTATAAACAAGCACTTGTTTTTGCAAATAAATAATGAAAACACTATTTACGACTTACACATCCATATTCATTGCTGTTTTTACCACATGGGTGTGTTGGAGTCTATCTTAGCGGACTCTGCGGGAGGTGGGGTGAACCTTGGCTTGGTCGCCAGTATATTAAAAAGCATATAGAGAAACGTAACCATTCAGAATCGTGAAAAAAAAATGCTCTAACATTGATTTTGGGAGTTTTTTTGGACATTTAAAATGGAAAAAATGTGTATTTTTCTAAAAACTAAAGTATTTGTGCTATTTTTTTCTGGATTTTCACAATGACAATCTTTTTCAAATGAGCCTATCTTAGGTTATTCATGAAAATAGTAGAAAATCACGTCTTTGAAGAACGCTGATTAAATTTTAATAAACACTGATGGTTATTTTCTATTAATTTAACAAGGCAGCAACACAACCTGATGTTTTTGCCCAAGCATTTTCCACCACAAAATATGAATCCCACTAAACACATTCATTCATTTTCCATACTGCTTGTTATCACAAGGTTCGCGGAGGGGTGCTGGAGCCTATCCCAGGTGACTTTGAACACACGGAATCGGTGGCCAGCCAATCGCAGGGCACAAGGAGACATACAACCACATAACTAGGGACAATTTAGCATACAATTAGCTTAGCATGCATGTTTTTGGGATAATCAAAGTATAATCAAATATTGAACCTTATTTTGTAAAAAGTGTACGCTACCTTCATTAAAATTGAATTTATTAACAGAACGTTTAAAACGACATTTTAAAGCACCAGATTTAAGTAAAGTACAGTAATCCCTTGAATATTGCGGTTAATGTGGACCACACGTGGCTGTAAAAATCGAAAAACAGTGAAGTTATTAATTATTTATTTTCTTCAGTGCTGAGTCCTAGTAGCAAGCAGAAGAAAGGGGAGTGGCTTCCGCTTGTGAGTTTCAGCGTGGATTTTCACAATTTTATGAACTTTAAAAAAATCTGTGATGTAGTGAACTCGCAAAAGTTGAAGCCGCGATATTCGAGGGATAACAGTACTATCAAAAAACAAATAATAATCAAAATATAGTAGAGTATAGAGATTGGAAAAAAAGTTATGCACCATTCCCTGAGCAAAAAAAGAAGTTTTAATAGCCTAACTTCACATGCTAGCGTTTGAAAAATCACTCGATGCTTCAAGGCGTTTCTCCAAGTGATATTATTTCCCACCATGCTTTGCTCAACCGGTTTCATGGCGCTCCACCGTGGAAAAAAAATCAAAAACACGCCAGTCATGTGAGGTGGAACAGAAGCGTGAAGGGCAGTCGCACGGCATTCATATGCATGCGGTCAGCGAGCCGTGCGGAGGGATTTCGGCGAGGCAAGTCGGGGGAGGACGAGGGGAGAAGAGATTGTCGGGGGGCTAATGGCATCCCGCAGCCAACAAGAGCCCTGCTAAAACAATAGTGTTTATATCTGACTGGCTGCGCGCCCCGGGGGGCCGCAGATAGGGGTGGCACGACCACTGGAATGAATAAAGATGGGCACAAAGTCAACGTGAGTGTTCCAGTTATTCTGCACCGCAGTGGTCTGTCGTGAAGCTCAGTTGTGGACAAAAATGGTATTACAGTTGAGTTTTGTTAATTATTTCAGCAGGTAAATAAATGATTTGCTTGCTTTTTATTTTTTATTTTTTTTAGTAGGTGTCCCGGTGGGTGAGTGGTTATTGTGTCGGCCTTACAGATCTGGGGTCTTGGGTTCAAAGCCAGGTTGGTCCACCTAGGTGGAATTTGCATGTTTTTCCCCCAGGCCTGCGTGGGTTTTCTCTGGGTACTCCGGTTTCCTTCTACATTCCAAAAACTTGCATGGTAGGCTAGTTGGTATGAGTGTGAGCGTGAATGGTTGTTTGTCTCATCGTGCCCTGCGATTGGCTAGCCACCCGATTCAGGGTGTCCACCGCCGCGTGCCCAAAGTCAGTTGGGATAGGCTTCAGCACCCCCGACCCTAATGATGATGAAGCGGTTTCGAAAATGAATGAATTAATGTTTTTAGTAAGCGGCCTGGTGGAAGAGTGGTTAGCGCAGTTAGCGCAATTGGCGTGGTTAGCGCGGTTAGGGTGGTTAGGGCGGTTAGGGCGTCGGTCTTGCAGTTCTAGGGTCGAGGGTTCGATCTGTGTGGAATTTGCATGTTCTCACATGCTGTGTGGGATTTCTCTGGGTACTCCAGTTTCCTCCCACATTCCAAAAACACACATGCTACGATGCATGCACACTGACTATGATTGGTTGTCCTTTGTCTCCTTGTACCATGCGATTGGATGGCCACTAATTCAGTGGCTATAGTTGGCGGGGATAGGCTCCAGCACCCTCTGCGACCCTTGTGAGGATGAGCGGTTCAGAAAATGAATGAATGAATTGATACCATATCATAATACAAGAAGGTCCTTTGCATCGTCCTAAAAATGTGATACATTGAAAGTCAATAAACACCTGGCCAATAATAAAGGGTTGCTGCAGAAATCGATTGTGTTTGCTCATTGTCTAAAAAGTTCCTCTTTACAACCAATCGATTAGCTAGCAGACGACTATTAAACCAACAGATTGAAGAAACTTTATCATTCACTTGTGTATTTTTTTTTATATGTACTCTATACATAAACCCAGTCAATATCTCTCACACTGTTCATCGCATAGTTTCAAAACTATATTTGAAGTGTCAGAAGGTTGGTCATTTATTTCAAAATAGAGAAAAGATGAACAGATAAAACGCTAAATAAAATGAATTTTGACGTCTATGAATGAAATTCAAGAAAAAAAACTTGCATAAAACGGGAAAAAACTCAGTTATGCCTGCCATTGCGCGCTCAGGGCACCACTATCTTACCTAGGGATGACAAACCTGACCACTATTTACTACACTTCCTGGTTGTACTGCTCACATGACTTCCTTTATTAATGTGTCTATAAGCAGGCAATGTCAGAATCTGCAATCCAGCAGACGATCTTTTCGATTTAAACAGCATCTCGTGCGATGATTTTTGTCAAGATTTTCCCTTCAAAGCACCACATTTGCACTCACTATTAAAACCATGAATATGGAGGTGAAAATTCTGAATCGGGGGTGGCTTATACGCAAAAAATTGCAATATTCACCGATTTTAAAGCAATTGTAAGGGTGCGGCTTATACGCGGAGGCGGGTAATATGCGAGAAAATACGGTAAGGTTAAAGTTGAACAGCTTAATTTAATTTGGGGTAAAAAGGCATTTACTAAATTCATGTGTATATAGAAAAAATGTAAAATTAAATGATTTTAAGGCAATTTTAAGGGTGCAGCTTATACTTGGATGCGGCTAATATGCGAGAAAATACGGTAAGTTTAAAGTTGAACAGCTTAATTTAAATTGGGGTAAAAAAAGGGCATTTACTACATCCCTCCTATTTTGTGTATATAGAAAAAATGTAAAATTCAATGATTTTAAGGCAATTTTAAGGGTGCGGCTTATACGCGGAGGCGTTTAATATGTGAGAAAATACGGTATGTTTAAAGTTGAACAGCTTAATTTAAATTGGGGTAAAAAAGGCATTTACTACATCCCTCCTATTTTGTGTATATCGAAACATTTTAAAATTCAATGATTTTAAGGCAATTTTAAGGGTGCGGCTTATACATGGATGCGGCTAATATGCGAGAAAATATGGTAAACCGAGTGGCCGAACTTTGTGACCTTGAAGTTGTTGATCATTCTTGACGGAATTAAGTCGACAGTATAGATGAAGCTACCGCTAATGCGCTTTGGCCCAAATGAGCCATGATGTTCTTCCGCCTTGGCGTGTGACACCACGGCTAGCGTCCACCAATTTATGCCCCTCGCCGCTTCTAGGAAGATTCCTATTGATTTCCTATCTGGCAGAGTAAATAGGAAGTGCCCGGCCCATTTTTTTCTCCGACTGGCCAACGTGTCATTATTCGACAGAAATCCCGCAAGCCGACACGTGTGATCCCGGAGTTATTAGCGTAGTATATAACATAACAGCAGTGTGACTAACGCTATTACGGGGCATAATCATAACTTGTGACAGTAAATGTCGGCCTGACGGCTGAAAAGACAGAAAGTGGACTTGTATAGATTTTGGATTTGATGGAAAGATGTGGTTGAAAACATTCATTTAATCATCTTCTGTAGTACACAGAGGTCGTGGAGGGTGCTGGAGCTTATCCCAGCAGGCCGATTGGTAGCCAGCTAATCAAACAGACACTGAAGAGGGAATCGAACCCAGATATTTGCAATGAAGAGTGACCACTTTGTTAACTGTAACCCCAATTCATCATAAAAAAGTATTCACATATACTTTATATATATTCGTAATGACCAAGAGTTTCTTGCTATTTATAAACTGAACTTTGTAAATTTGCGTCATAAAGCAAAATATCTATCAAAAATCCACCAAGTGGGAATCGAACCCAGATTTTTGCAATCAAGAGCGATCACTTTGTTTGATCACAGAAATACCAATTCATCATAAAGAAGTATATAAATATACTACATACATTCTTAATGACAAAGTGTTGTTATTTATGAACTAAACTTTGTAAATTTGCGTCACAAAAACACATCAATCAAACTGCCAGCAAGTGGGAATCGAACCCAGATTTTTACAATATAGAGCAAGGGTGTCAGACTCGGGTTGATTCGCGGGCCGCGTTAACGTCAACTCGATTTCATGTGGGCCGGACCATTTTAGATATATTTATATATTTTTAAAAATAAATGGATTAAAATAACTGGATTAAAAGCCCTGAATATTCAGTTTTTTATAGATCTAAAACAATGTTTATTTTAGCTTTTTTAATATAAATTTTAAGATTTTACAAAATGATTTTTGAACTAAAAACACACAAAAAAATGATTAAAAAATGACAATTATTGATTTAAAAGGGGGAAAATCAGGAAATTTAATATACATCTATACTCTTCATTTTAATTTGATCCTAAATCAGAAAGTTGGCACTCATCATTTACTTTCCCGGGCCACACAAAATGATGCGGCGGGCCAGATTTGGCCCCCGGGCCGCCACTTTGACACATGAGATGTAGAGTGAACACTTTGTTTGATACCGGAAAAACCGAGACTTTCTTGCTATTTATGAACTAAACTTTGTAAATTAGCATCAGAAAGAAAACAAAAACATTCCCACCACTAGGGAATATCTTGTTTTTTTTCCAAAATGACAGCCATTTTTTTTCCCGATTCGCATTCCTTCATGTATGCTCTAACCTTTTAATTCGTCGACATGCGTCAAGGTAACAAAGGAATCTTTTAATTATTTTGTTCCTCCTTACATTGACTCATGCAGAAGACGATGTCAGAAACAGACAAGGACATGAAAAAGCCCAATCACGTCACCCGCCCACCCTCGTCATCCTCTTCTTCCTCGCGCTGTGTCTTATAAAAGACTGGTAATTGCACTACAACAATAACAGTGTCGGTGTTAAGTGTGACGATCCCCTTCCTCTTCACAAGCGTGGCGTCCCTTATCCATCATTGGCTCTGGGGAGCAATTTCTGAGGTGCTGACAACCATATCTCATCTTTGGAGATGTTTTTTTTCCGTCTTTTTTTTTCTTTTGAACGGACCACAATGCTCCTGTCCGCGTCAACAGTGTCAAATTACAACCTCATACTGGATATCCAGGGTCTCAAACTGGCAACCCGCCGCTTTATTTTGAGTGGCCCGAATGAGTCGACTTCAATTTTTTTGCTTGAAATAAAATATAAGTCACATTTTTGTCTTACAGAAATCGGAATGTTTACCGTATTTTTTAAATAATAGTACTGTATAAACAAATAAATAATATTAAGACAAAAATATTTCTCTCTATCCAGTGGTTAGGGCGTAGGCCACACAGTCCTGAGGTCAAGGGTTCGATCCCAGGTCGGTCATTGCTGTGTGGAGTTTGTATGTTCTCCCTGGGCCTGCGTGGGTTTTCCCGGGTACTCCGGTTTCCTCCCAGATCTAAAAAAAATGCATGCTAGGCTAATTATATGCTAAATTGTCTTTAGGTATGAGTGAATGGTTGTCCTTTGTCTCCTCGTGGCCTGTGATTGGCTGTTCACCGATTTGGGGTGTCCCCAGCCCGGTGGCCGAAGTCAGCTAGGATAGGCTACAGCACCCCCCAAGCAATTTTTGTGAGGATAAGCGGTTCAGAAAATGAATGAATGAATATTTAGTGTTAAAGTCCATCCATTCGTCAAACAGCTCTGACGTAAGATGGCCGACAAGTAGCAAACTTTGTCCCCATCTACACTAATAAGAAATAATCTTTTATCCGACTTGGATAACAACAACAAGAAAAAAATTCAAATATTTCCACTCAAGCGAAATAATTATAACGCCAAAATGCAAATGAAAATGTGTTACTGAAGTGGGAAAAACTTTTCCAAATATATATTTCTATTTCATTCTGCTGCAACGTAAATAAACAACTGTTAACATATTCCGAAGGTCAAATTCATTTTCTGCAATTAGCAGAATATCATCTGCGTACAGACGAATACGGAAGGCGTGTGCTGATTAGTTCACAGTGAGGATGAAAGAAGACGCGCTGGAAAAATTTCCATCTTGTACAGTATATTTTTAACCCAAATTCTCTAAAAATAATCACTGGAAAAATGGAAGGCTGTCACTCTTGTCTCTGTCTGATCACCATCATCCATCTCACAGCTGAAAGGCAGCGATAACACAATTTCTGGCTTATTACCTCGATAAAAGCAATGTACTAGTTTTTTTTCCATAGAGAACAGGATTGGAATATGTAATTTTACTTTTACAGTGTCCCAACATACGAGAAATTTGAGATACAAGACACATTTGAAATAAGAGCATACAAAGAAATTGAGAAACAAGGCAAATTCCAAGCATTTTTTTCCCTGACATACGAAACGAATTTGAGATACGAGCATACGAGAAATTTGAGGTACGAAGAAATTTCTGAGCAATTATTCCCTGAGATACCAGCATACGAGAAATTTGAGATAGAGCATAGAAGAATTTTGAGATACGAGGGAAATTCAAAGCAATTTTTGCCCTGAGATAGGAGCATACAAAAAAAATGAGATAAGAAGAAAATTCCGAGCAAAGTTTTGCCCTGAGATTCCAGCATATGAGAAATTTGAGATACAAGGAAAATTCCCAGCAATGTTTTGCCCTGAGATAGGAGCATACGAAAAATTTGAGATACGATGAAAATTCCTAGCTATTTTTTGCCCTGAGATACGAGAAAAAATTGAGATACGAGCGTACGAGAAATTTGAGATACGAGCCTATGAGAAATTTGAGATACAAGCATACGAGAAATTTGAGATACGAGCATACGAGAAATTTGAGATACGAGCATACGAGAAATTTGAGATACAAGCATACGAGAAATTTGAGATACCAGCATATGAGAAATTTGAGATACAAGGAAAATTCCCAGCAATGTTTTGCCCTGAGATAGGAGCATACAAAAAATTTGAGATACGATGAAAATTCCGAGCTATTTTTTGCTCTGAGATACGAGAAAAAATTGAGATACGAGCGTACGAGAAATTTGAGATACGAGCATACGAGAAATTTGAGATACAAGCATACGAGAAATTTGAGATACGAGCATACGAGAAATTTGAGATACGAGCATACGAGAAATTTGAGATACGAAGAAAATTCTGAGCATTTTTTCCCTGAGATACCAGCATACGGAAAATATGAGATACAAGCATACGATAAATTTGAGATACGAAGAAAATTCAGAGCAAATTTCTGCCCTGAGAAAGGAGCATACGAGAAATATGGGATACGATGAAAATTCGGAGCAATTTTTGCCCTGAGATACGAGACAAATTTGAGATGCAAGCATTGAGATACGAGGCAAATTCCAAGCAAATTTCTGCCCTGAGATACGAGCATACGAGAAATTTGAGATACGATGCTAATTCCGAGCAATTTTTTGCCCTGAGATAAGAGACAAATTTGAGATATGAGAATATGACATTAAAAGAAAAGAAAAACAAAAGTGGTGTACGCGTGACAGAGCTGGCTCGCCAACGTAAGATTACAACTTATTTTTAAGTGTGTTTGGATAGTAATCGAAGTTCATTAAAGTAAAAATTAAAGTTTGTTATTTTACGTAGTCTCAAAAAAGTGCAGCGAAGCACTACATACAGTACTGTACATAATAATGTCACATTTTATTGCATATCATATCCACTCGATAGGTATTTGTTACTTTATGAATCTAGGTGGTGAATTAGAACAATTGAAAACATGTTTTTCGATTGTACTATCCCATTTTTAGGTGTTTTTTTTTCCAGATTAATTTGTCTTTAGTTATTTTGTATGGGAAAAATTATTTTGAGATACGAGTTACTTGACATACGAGCTTGGTCCCGGAACGCATTAAGCTCATATCTCAAGGTATTACTGTAGTTATTTTATTTAATATATATAAGGTGGTCCATGTACGTACAAAAACTGTGTAGCGAGCATAACTAACTTTGTCTTCTTTTATTGTCAGTGATTTGTTTTAATTATGCGCGGGTGTAAAATGCACATCATTCCAAAGTTTGCAAGGACGGAAAGTCGGGGGCAAGCCCTTTTGGCTCCGTTTAATTGTTCCCAAGGCGAGGTAATAAGGAAGCCTAACGGCCGAGCTGTGTTGTGTAATGAACAACTTGGTCAAAAGTACAAGTGCCAAATGTTTCTTAATTTGAGAGCAAGCTGCCACGAGGCCTGCGTCTTTAATGTGAATTATTTCTCAGAAGAAAGCGAGAAAACAAGATTCAGCAGAATACAAATGCGGTGAATGTTGCAGTTAATACCCGAATGTGCGCCACTATCCGCCACCCTCCCACGAGAGGGGAGACCTCGGATCAAAAATATCTGCTAAACACAAGAAATGTATTATTTCTGTTTACGCAATCACCAAAAGTTTCCTGAGTGGAGTTCGAAAGGTCGTCATTTCTGGTTGCCAGATTGAAATTGCATTAAAAAAATGGAGTGACAACATTTAATTTGTGCAATGATGTCATATCCCTGTCTAATTTTGAAATGGCGCCTGCCCTGTTTACTAATTAGCCTTTGTTTTGTTTGTTTGTTTATTTATTTTGCTTTGTTATAACAGGACCCATGTGCATCATTTCTGGTCCCCCCGCGGGTGTGTGGGTAATCTTACGCTTGTTTTTTTACTCACCCCTCAGCAAACCATGGCCCATTTATGCGGAAAAAAATGGGGGTCCGGGCCCAGTCGCCCCCTCCTTAACATCCGCCCCTGGGCTCACATTACAGTAATACCTTGACATACAAATATTTGCCTTGAGATACGAGCGTACGAGACGCGAGAGACTGCTTATGATTTTTCACCGCATCTCCCTCGTGCAAAGATCCCGGACCGCGACAACGGGCGACCAAAAGACCGCGACCAAAAGACCGCGACCAAAAGACCGCGACCAAAAGACTGCGACCAAAAGACCGGCGACCAACCGACCACACACGGTATTATGACAGTTCGTGATCAAGCTTTCCAGTTGTTCTTAGTTTGATTAAGTCCATTTTGTCTTCTTGTATGGTCAACATTATCCGTAATATTTGATGGATTATTGTTTTTTCGCATTTTTTTTTTTTTGCACGAGGGGGCTGCTTTCCCAAACTGCAGACGGCTACCGGGCAGATCATATTGCAAAAGTGTAATAGAACAAACAGAGACACAGCGTTGGAGGCAAAAGCTCAGCACTCGTATCAACACCCCCAGGTTGCAGCATGGTGCAAGATGTTCTGAGTCAATTTTTCCATTTTTAAACCCCCGCCACAGTCAAACCAAAATAAAGCAAAACAAACCCGAAGCCCCACGGCTGACACCGCTAGCGCTAAGGTCTGTCAATAGGGCCTTGGTCAGAATGTGACAGCCGTCCTTCCGCCTCCCCCCAATCCCGCCCGAGCCAATCCAGCAGGTTTGGCAGCTTCTAAGCAGCGGCGGCTTTTCACCTGACAGCCGTGTCGGAGCGAGCGGGTAAAAAGCGTTTTCCACCCCAGAAGGGCGTCGGGGAACGGACGTGACCGGTGACTCAATGTGACCGTCGCCACTTGCGAGCTTCTCCTGGCTCGCCGTCTGACAAACTAATCCATCACTCACGACGTACACTCATGCGCCAGGACGACATCCTGCTGTGTTACAATTTGGTGGGACGCCATGAAAAGTAAAGTGAGTTTCGTTGGACGGCCATTTTTTTCTCACTTGTATTTTTTGCATCATTCGTTCATTTTCTGAACCGCTGATCCTCGGCAGGATTGCTGGGGGTGCCAGACCCCATCCCGGCTAACTCGTGTGCAGTCGACTGGTCGCCGGTCTTTTGGTCGCCAGTCTTTTGGTCGCCAGTCTTTTGGTCACGGTCTTTTGGTCACCCAGAACGCAACAACGGGCGACGAAAAGACCGGCGACAAAACAAGGTAAAACAACACGGTCTACGCATCAATAAAAGCCAACAATGGCCATCAGCAGTTTCACTGAGCCGGCGTGTGAGTGTAGAAGAGTTTGTATGTACATGCGTTGTCCCTTTAAGAAGCTATGTCAGTCAGGGTCTTAACAAGTTCTCCAACAAAAAACAATAAAAGTCCGGGAAATTTGGAGCTTTTCTTTAGCCTAATAATTACTAGGGCATTAAGTATGACTAAATAGTAATTTGCAGTTTGTATTTAGGGCATTTCAGCAACGATTTAAATGGTAATTATCAATAACCTTCTGGGCGACCAAAATATCGGCGACCAAAAGACCGGCGACCAATTGACCGTGTACCCTGGACCCCATTCCAGCTAACTACGGGAATCAGGCGGAGGACACCCTGAAACGGTGGCCAGCCAATCACAGGGCACAAGGAGACAACGGAAAACCAATCAGACCATAGGGAAATTTTAAGTATTCCACCAGCCTTCAATGCATGTTTTGGGGATGTGGGAGGAAACTGGAGTACCCAAGGAAAACCCAAGTAAGCCCGGGAAGAACATGCAAACTCCAGACGGTGAGGACAGACCTGATATTGAACCCCCGACCCCAGAACTCTGTGGCCGATGCGCTAACCACGCGTCCGCCGGGCCGACTTACTCCATCACAAAGGACAACTAATCACACTCATAGCTAAGGACAATTTAGCATACATTTAGCTTAGCATGCATCTTTTCATCTTTTGGGGATTTCGGAGGAAACCGCGGGTGGCCCGGCGGGTGAGTGGTTAGCGCGTCGGCCTCACAGTTCTGGGGTCCTCAGTTGGAATCCATGTCGGTCCTCCTGTGTGGAGTTTGCATGTTCTGCCTGGGTTTGCGTGGGTTTTCTCCGGGTACTCCGGTTTCCTCCCACATTCCAAAAACATGCATGCTAGGCTGATTGATCAATCTAAACTACCCCTAGGTATGAGTGTGAGCGTGAATGGTTAGTTCAGGGTGTCCCCCAAAGTCAGCTGGGATTGGCTCCAGCACCCCCGCGACCCCTGTGAGGCTAAGCGGTTCAGAAAATGAATGAATGGATGAAAAAGAAGGAAACCGGAGTACCCGGAGAAAAACCTCAAAAGGCCGGGGAGAACATGCTAACTCCACACAGTGAGGACCGACCTGGGATCGAACGCTCGACCCCCAAACTGCGAGCCCGACGTGCTAACCACTCGTCGCCACTGTTTGCATCATAGATGCACAAAAGTATGTGAAGAGTTGGTCATTTTCTGGACAGGCTCTTCGGAAAAGTGTAAGTTTGAGGTGTGAACATTGGCGCCTTTACAATAATAATAAGCATAAACTAGCTTCCATTTGTCACTTTTTCAAACAAAAAAATGTTTTCATGCATTCGCTCCTACTTGCACAACGGCAAATAATGCTAAAAGGTGTCTGTGTTTTACACCCCGGCTAACCCCGAGCTGTGTTTACACTCCCACCGGTGAGATGATTTTTTTTTAAGGGCCATCTTTGCAGCGTGCTGGTGACCGAGTTCGGCCAATTACGCGATGGCCCCCGGTGTGACATGGCTAACCTGCGGTGGGGTTGACGATGAGAGCCCACGTGACATTTGGGTGGTTGTTGTGAAAGCCCAGACACACTAAATCCATGCTGCATTGTCGGGAGTGGTCCAGATGCCAAAAAATCCAGCAAAAAAATTAAAAATAAACAGCAGCTATGAGTGATCACTTGTTGCTAGGGGAAAGTTCAAATGCGAATAAATCATGTAAATCAAGGGTGTCAGACTCGGGTTGGTTCGCGCGCCGCTTTAAAGTCAACTTGATGTCACGTGGGCCGGACCACTTTAGATATAATATATATATTTTTTATATAAATGGATTAAAAGAACTAGATTAAAATCCCTGAATATTCAGTTTTTTATATTTCTAAAACAATGTTTATTTTAGCTTTTTTAAATATATTTTTAGATTTTACAAAATGATTTTTGAACTAATAACACAGAAAAAATTGATTAAAAAATGACTATTATTGATTTAAAAGGGGGAAAATCAGGAAATGTAATATACATCTATACTCATCATTTTAATTTGATCCTAAAACAGAAAGTTGGCACTCATGATTTACTTTCCTAATTTACTAAAATGATACGGCGGGCCAGATTTGGCCCCTGGGCCGCCACTTTGACACATGTGATGTAAATATATGAGGCACGGCGACTTAAGTGGTTAGCGCATCGGACTCACAGTGGGGGGCCTGAGTTCAAATCTAGGTTGGTCCACCTGTGTGGAGCTTGCATGTTCTCCCCGGGTCTGTGTGGCTTTTCTCCGGGTACTCCGGTTTCCTCCCACATTCCAAAAACATGCATGGTAGGCTGATTGGACACTCTAAATTGCCCGTAAGCGTGAATGGTTGCTTCAGGGTGTCCCCCTGAAGTCAGCTGGGATAGGCTCCAGCTGAGGATAAAGTGGTTCAGAAAATGAATGAATCATGTAAATATTAGCAATAATTCCATATAATTCATACATTTTCTGCAAACTTTGACGTGTTTTAACAAAAATGTGGACATGGTGGAAAGATATGGACAAGCAACCAGATGTTCTTTCATTCATTTTTGGGATCGCGGGGGGTGCTGGAGCCTATCCCAGCTGACTTCAGGCACGAGGGGGGGGAGCAGTGAATCTCAGGACAGAAGGAGACAGAGGACAACCAATCATAGCTAGGACAACTTTAGAGTGTTTAACTAGCCTTACCCTGCATTTTTTAGAATGCGCCAGGAATTCAAAGAACCCGGAGAAAACCCACGCAAGCCCACAGAGAACATGCAAATGAGGACCCACCTGAGATCAAACCTTTGACCCCAGATCTGTGAGCCCAACGCGCTAACCCTCTGCAATAAAAGGGCATCTCCTGTCTTATTTTTGCAAGCTGCTATGAATATTTAAACTGCAAACCTGACAAAAAATGACCAATATGTTCACAAACATGACATTGATTTTATTCCGTGTAATCCATGGTTTATTTCTAGGTGAGGGTTATCATCGTTTTTGTCCTAGATGCAGCCTAATGAGCCTATTTCGACACTGTAATGAATTTCTAGTTCATCTGTTCGTTTCTTTTGAGCCATATGGTTGTGGTGGTCAATTTCCAAAAGCAACACAGCCCAATAGTGTCAAAAAGAAACAGTGCAGCTACCATCAAACACCGATACTTTCCCTCCAATGATTGGTTTCTGGGTGTAACCAAGTGTGCAGACGTGTGTTTGTACGTGTGTGTGTGTGGGTTGGTTTGTAGTCCATCTATTTATTTTGTTAATGCAAAAAGACAGTTGTTATAGCCAGGACCACTGGCAAGGTAACTTGAATTGTAAGCACACCATGTGTGGGGGCTATTGTGTTTCTTTTATTTTTTTATTTTTTTATTTATCTATTTTTGTGGGTGTATTGAAACTCTAACCTGATGAAATTGCATACACAATCATTTTTTTTGCCCTGTGGTTTGCTGTTTGTTTGCCCATGGGTGTGCAGGTGCATTTATTTGGATATGATGGAATACCTAAAAATCGGCAAATTTTACAGAGCTTAAACAAGCCTAAAAGTGTGGAATGCAAAAAATAAATAAATAAATGGAAAGATTTGTTCTTATTGTTGATAAACATACAACAAAAAATATCAGAAATTGTATTTTTCATTTTTTTTATTGTTTGCCTAAAAGTGTGGAAGGCAAAAAAAATTAAACTGAAAGATTTGTTCTTATTTCTGATAAACATACAATTTCTGATATTTTTTTGTGTATGATTATCAAAAAGAACAAATCTTTCAGTTTAATTTTTTTTTTGCGTTCCACACTTTTAGGCAAAATTGTCAAAGACATTTTTTTTAAAATGAAAAATACAATTTATGATATTTTTTGTGTATTTTTTTTTTCATTGACAAATTTGCCTAAAAGTGTGGAAGGCAAAAAAATAAAAAAAAACTGAAAGATTTGTTCTTATTTTTGCTAAACATACACAAAAAAATATCATAAATTGTATTTTTAATTATTTACATTTTTTTCATTGATATTTTTTTGTTTTCGGTTTTAATATTCAGGAAATCTGGGTGCTTTATGTGTTCACCTTCAACATTTTCTCACTAGAATTGCCTCCTTAAACTAACTAACCAACGCACAAAAAGATGTGTTTTATGCCACTACTCGCAAGCCACACCCACAAATTCAACATGAACCTATAGAACAAAGCCACCTGCCCACATCAAATCAAATACACACCCAAGCGCCAACCACCCCAACACACAACCCCGACAAGCGCCCAAATCCTCAGCCTCACATTCACTCTAAAACCCATTCCTATGCTGCCTTCACCACCCACTACACCCACACATCCAGAAACCCCCAACACCCCCCACGCACAGTTCCAATATTTACCAAACATTAGTCAACCTTTTACCCTCTTTTCACTGCAGCTTAATTAAATGTACACATTTTTTTTCACTAGCCGAACAAACTTTAAATAGTGTCGGCATTGCTTTTCATTGGGAGCTACAGTCAGCAGTGTAATGTTGCCTGAAGGTCTGAAAACCAAGCACGCTTTTGCTCTGTGGCATACAGACAATTAATAATGCAGACATGTGAGGATGAGAGAAGAAGGGGATCCTGTTCAATTTTTTTTTTTAAAAACACCCCGAGCGTGACGGGTGGATGCTCAGAGGCGTTACCAAAAAAAAAACAAAAAAAAAACGTACAGTGGTACCTCAACATAGGAGTGCCCCGATATACGAGCAATTTGAGATACGAGTAAAATTTTGAGCAGATATTTATCTTGAGATGCGAGACAAATTTTGATATATGAGCAGAGAGCGGATGCGAGAGGCTGCTCATAAGAACATCATGGCCACTGTCTTTTTGGTCGCAACTCCCTCGTGTAATGCCTCTACGAGCACTGGGTGGAGCGTTGCATTTTTTCAGCATTTTTTTCTCCCGTTAGTCAGTGCGAATGGCGGAGCTTGTTCGCTAATACGAGAGGAGTGTATACTACTTATCGTTGGCAAGTGGTTGTGTGTTATCTTATTGTGAGGACATTTGTTTGCATCTTTTTGGGAATATTTTGAAGGGACTAGAAACGCAAACAACCCTCGATAAGTTGCATCTGGAAGTCAGGGTGGAGGTGGGGCTAAAAGAGCCAACCCGGGAGAAGAAAGGTATCAAAATTTAAAACAAAATTACAATTAAGTTTAGTGTATGGTTAGATTAAATTTATCTTTGAGTGTGTCTGCATCGTAATCCAAGTTCATTTAAATTTGTTTATGTTATGTTACGAGTGTGTTGCCGTGCAAAAAGTCTCTCTCTATCTCTTCCGTGAAATCCGTCTAATTTTAGTACTATTAAACACACTTTAGTAATATTAAACCACTAGTTATTTGTTACTTTGTTAATAGATGGTAAATTAGAAGAAATAAAATGTTTTTCCAATCCAATATCCTGTTTTGGGTGTTTTTTCAGAGGGTTGGAACAAATTAATTTGTTTTAAGTTCATTTCTATGGGAAACGTTCGTTTGAGTTACGAGAAAATCGACATACGAGCTCAGTCCCGGAACGCATAAAGCTCGTATCTCGAGGTACCACTGTACTACACTTATATTTATTTATTCCTTTAAATCTAGTAGATTTTTAAGCATGTAAATTCAAACTTGCAAAGATGGGACATGGCTAGGATCATTTAAAAAAAGGGAAATATTTAATATTGTCCATCAGATGACTTTGGAAAATTATGGGTTACATATTGCAACCCACATAGAATATATTGTATTTCCGCACTATAAGGCGCAAGCAAACATACTTTATTTTTTAATTTGGGTTGATTGGCAATGAATGATCAGGTTTCAGTATTATTGGCAGAATCAGACGTCAAATCCCTTGATTGAAAAAAAATAATGTCCAGTGGCTCCTCCCACTCAGAACAATCCGAATGGGATTGGACGTCTAAAAAAGAAAATCAAAAATGACCAAATGAATAAAAAAATTACAGCAAGTGATCCAAAGCAGATCCAGATATTGCATTTTCTGCTTATGAAATATTTGCGCTTGTATTATGATGACATTCATGACCAGTTATTCAACATGTATGACTCAAAAAATTAAACATGTCAAAGTTAAACATGTTAAGGTGCTTCCGTCATTAACGGCAGGATCGTAAATATGCAATATTTTCACAGCGGCGGCGGCGGTAGCAGCAGGCGGCTCGTCAAATTTCTGACACTGCCGCCAAGGTTTTCACATAAAGTCGGAGAAAATCACTTTAAAGCTGCTCCACATGGAAAATGACGTCACTCCACAGCAGGTGGAGCTCTAATGAATGTTACTACATTTGGAGAATAAAATTCCTCCCAGCGCACTTGAACAAAAGCTAAAAATGGCGTGAAATGCTGTGCTTCAAGTCATGTTTTCGATATGAGGTATAAATGTTGAGAGAAACTAAAATCTATCAATGGACCACCGATGTTGAACGTTCAATCTGCTGTCAAAAGAATTTCACTGTGCAATTCCAAAATAAAGTTTTGTATTTTGTTAGTACAGTGGTACCTCGAGATACGAGCTTAATGTGTTCCGGGACTGAGCTTGTATGTCGATTTTATCGTAACTCAAACGAACGTTTCCCATAGAAATGAACTAAAAACAAATTAATTTGTTCCAACCCTCTGAAAAAACACCCAAAACAGGATATTGGATTGGAAAAAAAATGTTATTTGTTCTAATTCGCCATCTATTAACAAAGTAACAAATAACTAGTAGTATAATAGTACTAAAATGTGTTTAATAGTACTAAAAAAGACGGATTTTACAGAGGGGAGAGAGAGACTTTTTGCACGGCAACGTGCTCATAACATAAATAAATTTAAATGAACTTGGATTACGATGCAGACACTCAAAAATAAATGTAATCTAACCTAACACTAAACTTAATTCTAATTTTGTTTGACATTTTGATACCGTTCTTCTCCCGGGTTGGCTCTTTTAGCCCCACCTCCACCCTGACTTTCAGATGCAACCTATCGAGGGTTGTTTGCTTTTGTCTTCCCTTCAAAATATTCCCAAAATGATGCGTACAAATATTCTCACAATAGGATAACGCACGACAACTTGCCAACGAGAAGTAGTATATACTCCTCTCGTATTAGCGAACAAGCTCCGCCATTCGCACTGACTAACGGGAAAAAAAAACACTGAAAAAATGCAAAGCTGCGCCCAGTGCTCGCAGAGACATTACACGAGGGAGTTGCGACGGGAAAGACCGTGTCCATGATGTTCTTATGAGCAGCATCTTGCGTCCGCTGTCTGCTCATATCAAAATTTGTCTTCTATCTCAAGATAAATATTTGCTAAAAAATTTACTCGTATCTCAAATTGCTCCTATGTCGGGGCACTCGTATGTTGAGGTACCACTGTATTTACATGTTAGTTTTGTTGCTTTTGAACTAGTGATGTTCCCCCGACGAATCATAAATGGCAAAAATATCTTACATTTGGCTATTTGTTTTGTTTAAACAAGAACTCAGGTGACCCACGCTTAAATAGTTTTTGCTTTGTTTTGTTTTTACCTGCTCCCCCAGAAGAACTATAAATAAAATATAGCCTCAGCAAAGGTGCCAAATCAGAGCGTTGACACTTCATCTGCAGTAGCTACCGGCAGGAGCACTGAAGACAAATGGCCAAGCAAAACAGAGAAAAATAAAAACAAGCAGCTGGGTTGCTGACAGGTGACGCCACGCGTATGCCTCATATATTGGAGGGACGAAATATGCCAGGTGACAGAGTTGTATATGAATGTCTATAGGAAACGGCGTGAAATGTCGCCTTACATTTTAAAAAATGAAAATAAATATATTTTCATTAAACAAAGGAATATCATCGTTGAAGTAGTAGTCATAGTCATAGTAGTAGTCCCAGTATTGGTCTTAGTAGTAGTCATGGTGGTAGTAGTCATAGTCGTAGTAGTAGTCCCAGTAGTGGTCTTAGAAGTTGTGATAGTAATAGTCATGGTAGTGGTAGTAGTAGTCATAGTCGTAGTATTGGTCTTAGTAGTAGTGATAGTAGCAGTCATGGTAGTAGTAGAAGTGGTAGTCGTGGTTGTAGTAGTGGTGGGAGTAGAAGTGGTAGTAGTGATAGTGGTAGTAGTGATAGTGGTGGTAGTGGTGGTGGCGGTAGTAGTATTAGTAGTAGTAGTAGAAGTAGTAGTAGTAGTAGTAGTTGCAGTAGTAGTAGTAGTTGCAGTAGTAGTAGTAGTAGTAGTAGTAGTAGTAGTAGTAGCAGTAGTAGTAGTAGTAGCAGTAGTAGTAGTTGCAGTAGTAGTAGTTGCAGTAGTAGTAGTTGCAGTAGTAGTAGTTGCAGTAGTAGTAGTAGTAGCAGTAGTAGTAGTTGCAGTAGTAGTAGTTGCAGTAGTAGTAGTTGCAGTAGTAGTAGTTGCAGTAGTAGTAGTTGCAGTAGTAGTAGTTGCAGTAGTAGTAGTTGCAGTAGTAGTAGTAGTTACAGTAGTAGTAGTAG
Source organism: Stigmatopora argus (assembly GCF_051989625.1). Lineage (NCBI taxonomy): Eukaryota > Metazoa > Chordata > Actinopteri > Syngnathiformes > Syngnathidae > Stigmatopora > Stigmatopora argus. Next base: position 2,671,288 of record NC_135388.1, read on the forward strand.
TTACAGTAGTAGTAGTTGCAGTAGTAGTAGGATTATAGCTTCAAAGAGAAGCAAAACAACAAGATGAAAAACTCTAAGAAAAAAATAGGAATGAACTTCAATGAAAAACTAAAAAAAAAGAAAAATACTACAGTAATTATGAGGAGCATTATGATAATATAGCGAGTAATTCAAAACTAGTAAACTTCTAACCAGAGTAGAGATAAGGAATAAAATAAGTGCCAAAACGATAAATATTTCTTTGACAATAAAACATGTAATTAAGTGCTTAAAAGGTTCGCCAAAGATGGTAAGGACATTTTTGTCCATTTATCTCGGCACCGGTGACGCATCAAACAGCAACATTTATGGATCAGTTGCCATTGTCGCATTTTTTTACCCTTTATTCTGTCGACTGAAAATACATTTGTCAAGCAGCTTCCCTGTTCCCCTTTTGCCGCCATGATCTTTGATTCCCCGAGTCGTCCTGGGGGTGCTCATAAGCAGGCATCTTTCGGAACTAGGTCTTCCCTAGGTGCGACTTCCAAATTATTCACACTCCAACTCCGCCGTGTTCTCCAAAGGCCTTTGAGGCCCAACTGTGCTACATTCACGCCGACCCACACAAAGGCCGGCGAGCCAGAGTTCAGGCTTTTGGCCCAGTTCGAACCCTCCAAAGCCACCCATGCCAAACGCCGCCGCACCCCCCCTCCCGTGGCCTTGCCCAGCTGCCCACCACGTTAAAGGGCCAGAGGCCCCCTGCCCCCCAACTTCATCTGTCAAGCGCCACAGAATCCAAGACCGGCAGCCAGACTTGCTTTTTATAACTTCTTTATTGGCGTGACCTGGAAACATTGCCAGATTATCATTAAAGAGCAATTTAATGATCCCCGACTTCCGGAGATAGGATCATCACTTCCTGCGTGGGAAGATAATATTTTTTCAAAAGAACATCTGGGCCAAGTAGAGCGTGAAATGCCCTTTAAAATGGTTTCGTTTTTTTTTTTTTTTCATGGATCTGAGAGATAAATAAATGGTGGGAGACGACCACAATGGATTAACATCAGGCGTTTGTCCAAAGCGGTCCAATTCTTATAATGAGGTCAATGAATCCATGCTAATGAATCTCTGTGTCATAATAGCGTCAAAGACGAAGTGCCATTTTTTTATGTTGTCCAGTTAACAGCATCAATTCATAATTTGTCAAATGTTCATCCCGTTGAAATATGGGCGACGAGATAGGCATATTTTTGTATAAATTTAAAAATATCCTTTATAACGCCCCAAGAAAACATTGCGTAAAAATTGTCCTCGCTTTCTTTAAAACAGTATTTATATTTTTTATGTATTTGAACCATTTTATGCACATTATGAGTGTCTTATGAAACCCTCACGGGGATGGCGCTAAATCAATTTTTAGTGGGCGGGGCCAATGATGTCCATTGGCCCCTCCCACTCAAAATGGATTGGACGTCTAGCGTCGTCAATGGCACTGAAAAATGCACATTCAATAAATGACAGATTAAAATTAAAATTAGATTAAAATATAAATTAGATTAAAATAAAAATTAGATTAAAATAAAAATTAGATTAAAATAAAAATTAGATTAAAATAAAAATTAGATTAAAATAAATAGATTAAAATAAATAGATTAAAATAAAAATTAGATTAAAATAAAAATTAGATTAAAATAAAAATTAGATTAAAATAAAAATTAGATTAAAATACAAATTATATTAAAATACAAATTATATTAAAATAAAAATTATATTAAAATAAAAATTAGATTAAAAGAAAAATTATATTAAAATAAAAATTATATATAACCGAGGGATTACTGTATACATTTGCTAATCTAGTTGTACAATTCACATGATGTTTAGATAACATTTTAGGAGTTTTTTTCACAAAATTCCCATATTTGGGACATGGCAGTTAATTTCTTTGCAAAATAATTTTATCTCTGATAATAAAAAAATTCATATGGTCACCAGCCTTAGCGTAATAAAAAAAATATCATTACGCACTTCCCTTAACACATTAAAAATGCAAATCAGCTCTTGCTAATCTATAACTCAGCTTCAATGGACACATTTTTGGCGTCGCTGCCTTCCTACAGGTGATCAAGAAGCGATTTTTTTTGTTTTTTTTCCTACCCATCTGGCGTCGCCAGCCTGTTTATCAACCGCGGCGATAATGGCGCACCTGAGGCCCCTACTTGACATCAGCATGCAAGAACTTGGGGTGTTTTCGACTGCAATTTAGCGAAAAGGGAACGAAAGCGTGGTACAACTCCTGATTAAGCCTCACTTGAGCTGACTTTGTCGTTTTCGCCGGAGTCGCCGCCCTGCTGTTAGCCGCCGGAGAATCTCGGCGCCCGCCGACATGGACATATGGCCGTGACAATGTGTGGCGGGGAAAATGTGTCAGCTCGTAAGTGGCCTTAAAGTCGGAGGAAGAACGAGATGGGGTAATCCGGTGAGATCTGCGCAAATCCACACAAATTCATTAACATCTTAATTGTGCTTAAGCCTGCGCAAATAGAGCAAAATGATTACTTTTAATTAAGTGCGATGATGAACGCACTGGCGGATCGGGGACGATAGCGCCGAGCTTTTTTGAGGGTGCAAAAATACTTTCTGGGAAAGATGCTGCTTTATAGAATAATAACACCAAAAAATGAGGTCAATTCACGATATAATTCAAACTATGATTATAATATTAACCCATTCGAATAGCAGTGCTATCACATTATGCAAAAAAAATGTATTGTGAATGCACTTTTATGGTGACTGTTATTCATTCATTCATTTTTCTCCACTGTTTCGACGCACAAGGATCGCGAGGGGTGCTGGAGCCTATCCGGCCGATTACATGGGCGACGCCCTGAATTGGTGGCCAGCAAATCGCAGGGCAAAAGAGGACAAAGAACATTAGTGGCATTTTGGAGGGTGCAACCGGCCTTTTTTTAGTATGTGGGAGGAAACCGGAGTACCCGGAGGAAACCCACGCAAACCCAGGGCGAACATAGGAAGGTTCGAAACTGTGATTGAACCCTTGATCTAATAAATTGTGACCACTCGTCCACTGGGCCGCCCCATGATGAACATTATCTTGAGAACATTTATTAAAATGACTAAAATTTATTTTATTTTATTTTTTAAATACGCAACCATGGGGAGAACATGCAAACTCCACACACGAACCTTGGTTTGAACCCTCGATCTAAGAAATTGTGACCACTTGGCCACTGGTTCGCCACATGATGAACATTATCTTGAGATTTTTTTTTTAAATTACTCAAATTTAAATTTAAAAAAAATATGCAAGCCTGGAGAGAACATGCATACTCCACACAGGAAGGTCCGAGCCTTGGTTTGAACCCTCGATCTAAGAAATTGTGACCACTTGGCCACCGGTTCGCCCCATGATGAACATTATCTTGAGAACATTTTTTTTAAAATGTGTCAAATTTAAATGTATAATTTTTTTTTTTTAAATACACAAGCTTGGGGAGAACATGCAAACTCCACACAGGAAGGTCTGAACCTTAGTTTGAACCCTCGATCTAAGAAATTGTGACCCCTCCGCCACTGGTTCGCCCCATTATGAACATTATCTTGAGATTTTTTTTTAAAAATACTCATTTTTATTTTTTTTAGAATACGCAAGCCTGGGGAGAACATCATATCTTGAGAATTTTGTTTTTTTAAATTACTAAAATTGTTAAAAGTATTTATTATCATGGACCATAATATCGTTTCTATAAGAATGGCAATGACCTAACATTTTTTTAAAAAATATTCAGCGGCAAAATCCCCCAAAACGAAATCGACGCATCAGAAATATTAGCTAGAAAATATGAAAATTATATAAGGACATAAAAAAAAAATCCAGCCTAAGTTATTCCCATCTGCAGTTTTGGTGTCGGCGGGGAAAATGAGAACGAGCAAAGAGTCGCCGTGTAAACACGAAAAATCGTCGAACTGAAGCGCGGCGTCGTTCTCTGAGGGTATTTTTTTGGAGGCAAAGTCGTACTTGACATAACTCTGCAACTTTCCATTTGGGATTAATGCATAAGAAATGGAAATCGGCATCTCTTTGTTGACTGTTGTCCCCTTTTGTCGCGACTGATTAATTAAACATTCGGGAAGGCTCAGTTGTTTGCTTGAAAGGCTTTGCGCTGTCACTCTCTCTCGGCGACTCAACCACGTTTTCCTTAATCGCGCCGCGTGGAAAAAAGCCAAAACAATAGCGCGTGGCATTGGAAGGGAATTGAACATGAAATGCAAGGTTAAAGAGCCCTTGCTAAGATCCATGCCAGGGAAAACCACACCTATTTCATCATTTTGTAGATCAATGACATGACTCGGAGTCATTTTGTTGGGTGGGTTTTCTCTGGGTACTCCAGTTTGCGCTGAAATCCCTAAAACGTAATTGCTAAGTTAGCTGGTTGAACTCTCTAAATTACACCTAGCTATGATTGGTTCTCCTTTGTCTCTCTTTGCATACCATTCAAGTCAAGAACTATGCTAGTCGTATCTGGCAACTTAAACATTTTTCCCGTATTTTATAAGTTTTTGGATTATTTCAAATGGTGTATGCCGGATAACAACTTTTGTACAGGATTTTTAGTACGTTTTTCTGTAAAACCGATCTTGTTTTACCCATTTCGGATCGTCACGGTCACTGGTAGCAGACGAAATTGTGCTTAAAGCATTTTTCACCATATAAATATAGCGTGTCAGCAAGCAATGTACCCAGACAGTCAAACTGTTAGCAACGTCTACACAATCTTGAATTTAGTTCAGATTGATTAAGCACCCCGGCTACTTTGGAGACAATTTTAGACTTTTAAGTCCGCCCTAAGTGAGTAAATATTTGTACCAGTTTTTTTTTAATCGCTTAATAAGGGGAATTGCAATCATTAATAAGGGAAGGGTTTGATTCAGGTTGCCAGGTATGATATAACTCACTTTACTTTAAAATAATTCTGAAATAGTATTATTTTCAGTTTATGGAGAATTAGTCATACACTTATTCAAGCATTTCCAAGTGATTTACCCTTGTAGAGGGTGCCGGAGCCTATCCCAGCCGTGTTTTTTTTTTAAATTGCTTAATAGGGGGAATTGCAACCATTAATAAGGGAAGGGGAACGATTGATTTGGGTTGCCAGGTATGATACAACTCACTTTAATTGAAAATAATTCTGAAATAGTATTATTTTCAGTTTATAGAGAATTATTCGTACACTTATTCAAGCATTTCCCAGTGATTTACCCTTGCAGAGGGTGCCGGAGCCTACCCCAGCCGTTTTTTTTTTTTTTTTAATCGCTTAATAAGGGGAATTGGAATCATTAATAAGGGGAGCAATTGGCTGAGGTTGACAGGTATGTCCTTGTGCCCTGCAATTGGCTGGCCACCAAATCAGGAGGATAAGTGGTACAGAAAATGAATGAATGAATTTTCCCAACATGCCATTCCTGGGGTCTTTGAGGATGACCTGATGATTTCGGGCACCACGCTGGTGACCCTAATAAACACGGTGGTTAAACTTGAGCCCAGAACTTTTCAAAGCAGTTCAATCATGGTTTGGGAAGCTAGTTTTTCTTGGCAACATGACATTTCATTTTTTTAGCCATCTGCTTAATGAGTACCCAAGTTTCAACTGCCCGCTGTGCGCCATTTTGGTTTGAAGTCGCCGTTTTGGGGTTACCAAAAAAAATTACAGTGAAACTCCATCTTTGGAAAGTTCACTTATTTTCTGTACCGCTATCCTCACAAGAGTTAGAGGGGTGCTGGAGCCTATCTCAGCCTGCTATGGTTGCCCGTGACCGGACATTTCGTCGAAAGACGTTTGGTCCACGGACATTTGGTCGACCGGACGTTTGGTCGACCGGACGTTTGGTAGAACGGACGCTTGGTAGAATGGACGTTTGGTAGAACGGACGTTTGGTAGAACAGTCGTTTGGTAGAACGAACGTTTGGTCGCCGGGTTCGCTCGCTGTCAAATTATGACAGAGTTTACTGTTGATATTTTGATATTAGATATTTAGATATTAAACTCACTCTCTCTCATGATTATAATTTTGAGAGCTGGTTTCAACAGTAGCAACCCGGCGACCAAACGTCCGGTCAACCAAACGTCCGGTCAACCAAACGTCCGGTCGACCAAACGTCCGGTCGACCAAACGTCCGGTCGACCAAACGTCCGGTCGACCAAACGTCCGGTCGACCAAACGTCTTTCGACCAAACATCTTTCGACCAAACATCCGAGTACCATGGTTGCCAGCCAATCGCAGCGCACTGAGAGACGAACAACTAATTCTGAGTGTCCAATAAGCCTTCCACGCATACCCAGAGAAAACGCACACAGGCACCGACAAATTTCCAACAAAAAGTAAACACACGACTTAATTAGCTCTCGTTAAAGCGCTGTAAGGCCAAATTAGCTCCTTGATTTATATGAAAATTCAGTTAAGGTTCCAACATCACATTCGCTATCTTCAAACCATACAAAAACAAAGAACATTATTTCGTCAGGTGAATCTATTTGACGACTTTCCCGCTCGCCGTTGACGCAAAAAAGGCCACCGAGTGGCAAATAAAGTCCACGGGAAGACCTAGCGCTCGCTGATGAAGTCGAGTTCATCTCCGCGGCGTCTGCATGCCGAGCAGCATTAGAATGTAATTATGGCGCGGCTCTAACGAGACGCCATCACAGACCTCGCCGCCCTTCCCCGCTGCGCGCCAAGCCACCTGCGTCGAACAATCAGACATCTAATCGGAACCGTAAAAAAAAGGCCGCCTCTCGCTTCCCCGGCGACGCCGCGTCGCCTGTCAGTTCTCCTCCAGCCCTCGTCAACGCGGCGGCCTCGCCAGGCATCAAGCGTATCTGCTCGTTATCAGCCGTCGTAGCGACAAACGGACTACACCACTTGGCTTTTATCCGTCAAGCACCAAAACCGCAATACCAAAGCCCCCCCCACCCTTATTGAATGTCACCGTCTCCCCTCGCCGCTTCCCCCCCCAACCGGGCAGGAAGCCCTCATCCCCGCCGCCGGATGAGATATGTGACACGGGGCGGCGAGGTGGCCGTGTTTCCTGTACGGCGAGGAGTACGGGGGTTAATGGGAAATGAAGGAGGAAGACCTTTTGTTCTTCCTTCTAAAAGGCGCGCTCGGATAAGACGTGTGACTTTTCTCTGACTTTCATTTTCCCTGCCACAGAAGCCATTTTAATTGCCATGCAACAATAGACTGAAGTCCAGGGCGAAGGTAAAAACGCCGTTGAGGGTGGGAGAAGACAGGTTGAGTTAGCTGAGAGAATAAGGGGAATTACACATTTAAATGGGCTTTAATTACCCGATTGGGGGGATTTGCGTGTGAACCCGAAAAAGCCTGATTCATACCAGTAGGACATTTTGCCCTTAGTAAAAAATAAGTCACGTCATTTAGTAGGCAAGTGCCCAGTGCCAATTTGTAATAAAACCTTTTTTTTAAATATATTTTTTTAATTTACTTTTTTGACCTAGGACAATACTGTAAAATATGCAGATGCCACCTTAGTTTACAACATTTTCCAACACATAGCTCCTCCTCCACTGCTAGATTTTGTCCCAAAAAATTCCAACACATGAACAAGGGCTGGCTCTAGAGGTGACTGTGTAGTTCCCTTCAAAAAAGTGATTGTTTCAGTTACGTCTGCCAAAATTAATGGACTCGTGAATTGAAATCAAATATGCTTAGTTTACAAAATCTTCCATCAAAAAGCTCCTCCTCCACTGCAAGATTTTGTCCCAAAAAATCCAACACATGAACAAGGGCTGGCTCTACAGGTGACTGTGTAGTTCCCCCACAAAAAAGTGCTTGTTTCAGTTACCGCTGCCAAAATTAGTGGACTGATGAATTGAAATAAAATACGCTTAGTGCTAACACAAAGCTCCTCCACTGCAAAATTTTCTCCCAAAAAAATCCGACACATCAACAAGGGCTGGCTCTAGAGGTGACTGTGTAGTTTCCTTCAAAAAGAGTGCATTCAGTCAAAGCACCTTCTCTGGAACTCAATACCAATTAGCATATGTGAACTTCCATCTCTGAACCTCTTGGCCAATCATCTTAAAGCCTGGCTGTTAGACCAACAAAATTGCGATCACCACGCCGTTTAAAACTGTGCTACTTGTGGGTGTGTGTGTGTGTGTGTGTATGTTATCATTTCCCCTCAACTTGCACAAGGGACTAAAGATGGAAATTAGCCCACGGCTACAATCTTGCATATTTACATATATATGTTCATTAACATGAATAAGAATATGTTCATCAATACATGCTGCCCCTTATTAAATAAATCAAACTCTAACCCATACATTATCCACCCATTATTGCTTCTAAAGGTGCTTTGAATGCTTCGACCTCCTCAACTGGAGAAAATAGTTTCCCTTCTAGCATCAATTTAACCGTAATTATTGAGCTCCTTCCACGACGCATTTCAGGAAATGAGAAGAGCCAGCAAATTTCTGTGACGTTCCGTTCGCGCGCAGTGGCGCTCGCTTCTGGGCACCGGAGATGAGAATGTAGCCCGTTGTTTTATTTTGCACTTCTTCCCACGCAGAGTTCAGAAAGTTCCGGCGTTCCGGTTTTGCGGACGCTCAAACAAGGAAACGCCACACTTGGCAACGGCGTCCTCGGTCGACTTGTCCGCTGTCAAAGCCGCATAACGATGCTCTGATCTCCTTCTGAAGGAGACCCCCTGCCGCTGCGGAGTCCGCCAGGCAGCAGACTGAAACACTGGCGGGGGTCTTTGTCAGTCTCATCCATGCATTAGAATTGTGTGATCACGCCAATGCGCTCCTTTGAATGCGTGACCGCGAATGAGAATATGAATCCATGAATATATTAGCATTGAGTGAGACGAGGATGGCGTGCTCGCCTCGCGGCCCCGCGAGAACATTAGCTCCTGGCAATTAGCATCCTTCAGCTCCGTTATCACGTATGACAGCTTGGTCCGTTTCGGCGGAGAGATGCGCCGCTCATACCAAAAATTTCCAGGTGAGGCCTATATACGTATGCAGGTATCGGATACGTGGCGCCGATCGACGGCGCGGAACCTTTTTGTGCCGAAGCGCCGGGTTGGTCAGAGACGTTTGGATGAGAAAGGACTGGATAACTGGAAAGAGGGTGCTTTGGGGAGCTGATGAATGAAGAAAATGAGGGACTAATAAGAGTAGAGGCAGTTGTGGTGAACCAGAAACTAGCGCTAATTAGCATGAAGATGAAAAATGGTCAGGCATTTTGTTCTGGTGACATGTGGCTACAGTGACGTGCAGTCAGTGGGCAAGAAACAAAAAAAAATACCGTATTTTCTCACATATAGGCCACACCCACGTATAAGCTGCACCCTTAAAATTGTTGATTTTGACAATTTCTCACATATTAGCCGCGCCCACGTATAAAGCCACATCCTTACAATTGTCGTTTTAGACAATTTCTCACATATAAGTCGCGCCCACGTATAAGCCGCACCCTTAAAATTGTTGATTTTGACAATTTCTCACACATAAGCCGCGCCCACGTATAAGCCGCATCCTTAAAACTGTTGATTTTTACAATTTCTCACATATAAGCCGCATCCTTAAAACTGTTGATTTTGATAATTTCTCACATATAAGCCGCGCCCACGTATAAGCCGCATCCTTAAAATTGTTGATTTTGACAATTTCTCACATATAAGATGCCCCTTGATTCACAATTTTCACCTCCATATTCATGGTTTTAACAGGGAGTACAAATGTGTTACTTTGAAGGGAAAATCTTAAGAAAAATCATCGCATGTGGTAATGCTGCGATTCTGGATAATGGTTTAGAACAAGGGTGTTAGACTCGGGTTGGTTCGCGGGCCGCATTAACATCAACTCGGTTTCATGTGGGCCGGACCATTTAAATATATTTAGATTTTTTTTAATAAATGGATTAAAAGAACTGGATTAAAATCCCTGAATATTCAGTTTTTTTATAGATCTAAAACAATGTTTATTTTAGCTTTTTATATATTTTTAGATTTTACAAAATAATTTTGAACTAAAAACAGAAAAAAAATTGATTAAAAAATTACAATTATTGATTTAAAAGGGGGAAAATCAGGAAATTTAATATACATCTATATTCTTCATTTTAATTTGATCCTAAAACGGAAAGTCGGCATTCATGATTTACTTTCTCGGGCCGCACAAAATGATGCGGCGGGCCAGGTTTGGCCCCCGGGCCGCCACTTTGACATCTGTAGTTTAGAATGAATGAATGCTTTTATCATGCTACATTTTCTGTGTTCATTAGAAAGGTAATAACAGTCACACGGTGCACTTATGGGAAATTGCAGTTTAGCGGGTGGTGGACTTTTTTGCGATTACACGTATGATTTCATGCCAGGAACATAAAAGCACGGCATGTACGAAGGAAGGAAAAGAGTGGTGACGTGACGGGAGAGTTTAAGGTAGAGGTGGGACTGTATCAGGGATCAGTTCTGACCCTTTTCCTCTTTACAACAGTGGCAAAGCAAGGCTGACAGATGAGGTTGGAGACGAATCCCAAGGGACTGTGATGCTCACAGATCAAATAGTGATGTGCACTAAAAAGCAGGAAGCTGACAGAGGAAGAGCCAAAATGAAGGAAATGGAGGAATGGAGTCACAAAGTGAGCCGGAATAACTATGAATGTTTTTTAAAAAGATTAGTAAATAAATAACAACATCCTTCCTGATGACTTTTGGCCTGACTATTTTTTTCTTTGTTTCTCGTCCATCCATGAATACTAATTATAATTACTGTGCGCGCTAGCAAAAAAATCAGCAATATGACATGACTGAGTGAACAATATAACAATAAAACGTTTGCATTTTTTTTCGATTTTACCATATATATATATATATATATATATATATATATATATATATATATATATATATATATATATATATATATATATATATATATATATATATATATATATATATATATATATATATATATATGATGTCTCTAAAAAGGCTATTTTCATTTTAACCGACTGATCGTTTTCTTTATAATGCGAGAAAACTGCTGACTTATTTACTGCACCGGAAATTCATAAAACATTGATTAGTAGTTATCAATTTATGTCTGTTATACTTTGTATTGGTCTTTAATAGTACTACAGTGGTACCTCGACATACGAGTGGCCCGACATACGAGCAATTTGAGATACGAGTAAAATTTCGGGCAAATATTGATCTTGAGATACGAGACAAATTTTGACATATGAGAAGACAGTGGAAGGTATCACAATGTAAAACAAAATTGGAATTATAGATTAAACTCATTTTTGAGTGTGTCTGCATCGTAATCCAAGTTCATATAAATGTGTTTATGTTATGAAACGAGCGTGTTGCCGTGCAAAAAGCACCGCCCCTCTCTCCCCCTTCAAAATCTGTCTAATTTTACTACTATTAAACACATTTTAGTCATATTAAACCACTAATTATGTGTTACTTTGTTAATAGATGGCGAATTAGAACAAATAAAATGTTTTTCCAATCCAATATCCTGTTTTGGGTGTTTTTTCAGAGGGTTGGAACCAATTAATTAGTTTTTAGTTCATTTCTATGGGAAACGTTCGTTTGAGTTACGAGAAAATCGACATACGAGCTCAGTCCCGTTACGAATTAAGCTCGTATCTCGAGGTACCACTGTAGTAGTATTTGTCATATTGGCCATATCTGCAAGGAATGGGTGGAATATATGTCGCTTAAAGCAGTATGTATAACACTATCGCTATTTCTTGACACATATAGTTTGTTTACATTATGCTATATGATTGTTACAATGAACCCAAGACCCCAGAACTGCGCGAACCACTCCGCCTGCTACCGTAGTCTATAATTTTGATTTATTTTGTTCTCGTCTAAAAGTTTTAATGCAAATCATAGTGCCCCCTTGCTCTCGGGCTCATTATTTTTGATTCCGCAGCCACACACTGGGTTTTTTTTTGTGACTCACCGACAGCCGACATCTCCGCAACGGACGCCCGATACGGGCCTTCGATGAACTGCGGCGGGTTGTCATTGATGTCTTGCACTTTGATGATGAACTCGGACGGCGGCTCCAGTGGCTGGTCGGTGTCAGCGTTAATAACCTGGGCCGTGAGTGTGTACTCGGCTTTCTCCTCACGGTCCAGTCTCTTCATGGCGTGGATGTCACCCGTCAGCTCATTGATAGCAAAAATGGTGCCGGCGCCCTCGCCGGCCAGCACATACTTGATGCGCTTGCCGCCGACGTCCAAGTCCGTGTGGAGCTGTTGAAAAAACAGGAACATGTTAAATGAGGTGTTACTGAGCTAACATAAGGCTAGTAAAGTAAAGGCTTAAAATTACTCAATGAAATGAAGGAATTTTATTAATGAAAGACAAAATTGTGATCACGACGCTGTCAAGAACTGTTCTACATACAGCTTTTAATCCAGTTCTTTTAATCCATTTATAAAAATAAAAAAAATCTAAATATTATATCTAAAATGGTCCGGCCCACGTAAAATCAAGTTGACGTTAAAGCGGCCCGCGAGCCAACCCGAGTCTGACACCCTCCATGTACACAATGGCATGTTAACAATGTCAAGTCTAATTTGTGCGTATATAAGCTGTACTCTTGATTCAGTCATCATTTTTTTCGTTAAAAATAAGGCTTATATGCGAGAAATAAGCATGAATCTGCACTGCAAAAATAACTGAGTTTGATACTATGTAAAAAATGGCATGTTAACAATGTCAAGTCTAATTTGTGCGCATATAAGCCGTACCCTTGATCCAGTCATCATTTTTTGGAGTTACAAAATACGGCTTATATGCGAGAAATATGCATGAATCTGCGCCGCGAACCTAACTGAGTTTGACACTATGTACACAATGGCATGTTAACCAATTTAATCTACAGTTATATTTGATGAAACTTGATGGATTCTTAACCAAGCAGAAAAAACATCCAATGTCTATTTTTAATACTCTCAGTCAGATGACTTTGAATGTATAGTTACATCCAGTTGTTCAAATAAACATTGTTTTAGATATATAAAAAACTGAATATTCAGGGCTTTTAATCCAGTTCTTTTAATCCATTTATATAAAAAAATAATCTAAATATTATGTCTAAAATGGTCCGGCCCGCGTGAAATAAAGTTGATGTTAAAGCGGCCCGCGAACCAACCCGTGTCTGACACCCCTGGCTTAAGGGGAATTGCAATCATTAATAAGGGTAGCAATTGGCCGAGGTCGACAGGTATGGCTACTTGTGTGTGTATGTATTCGTTTACCTTCAACCTGCACAAGGTACTAAAGAAGGAAATAAGCCTTCGGCTATAATCTGACATATTTACATGTATATGCCCATTAACATGAATATGTATATGTTCATTAATATGTACTATCCCTTTATTAAATAAATCAAACTCAAATATGTGGTATTTTTTATGTTCAGAATACAAGTTCGTATGATTGTGATGTACCTGCCAAAAAATGGTGGGCTATCAAACCACGCAGGGGGCGGAGCTTAGGGGGGTGTGACCAGGGTTTGGCCTATAGGGGTCCGAATTTACGGACAAAAGTTGCACCAAAGCTAACGCGGAGCCTTGCTAGCGTATTTTAAGTGAAGTTTAAACCGCAATTCAGAGACCGAGAGATTAACTGAAGACTTCGTTATCTGATATTGATAAAATGCCAACAGCAGCACAGACAAAACAAGGAATAAAAATCATTTGGACAGCACACTTCTATGCTATATGTATTTTATAGTTGGATAGAAGAGGTGAGCTTGATGTGGTCGCCTTGAAAAAAAAAATAAAGTCACCTAATAGTCTTTTAGATGCTGCATGAAAGAAATCGTGAGCAGAAATGCAACGAAGACTGTACAAATCACCAGACGGAGAAATGCCTACTCCTCATTATTTTGGGAGGGGGGGGGGATAATTATACCCTCATCTTTGTGCTAAAGCCACATTATCCCAACGACAGCATTCGGCTCACGCAACAATGAGTAGAACTAATGAGTCTGACAATGCGACGCTGGCTTTGGATGGATGAACAGTCAGTAAAAGGGAATTTTTTCTTTTTTAAAAATCCATCTTGATTGTCTGGGCGCTTTATAAAAGTCGCAATGTTATGTCCAGTGTGATTGTGAATCGTCTTTAATGTTGAGAAGAAGGCGAACACTGATACTGAATTTTATTCCCCGAGCTCAAATTTAAATGAACCCGCAGCTTTGTTTTACGCCGGGTATTAGCAATTTAATGGACATGAAACTTTAAAAGGGGGAAGAATGCTGTATAGTCTTCATCGGACCACCGACTCCTTTCACACCAATGAGAGGGCTTCTTTGCCTACCCTTAAAGTGTGCCTAGCTTATGGAGCACTGTTGGAAGAGATGATAAGCAAGAAGAAATAAAGTTGCTGGACGATAGACAAACAATAGTACAGTGGTACCTCGAGATACGAGCTTAATTCGTTCCGGGACTGAGCTCGTATGTCAATTTTTTTTCGTAACTCAAACGAAGGTTTCCCATTGAAATGAACTAAAAACTAATTAATTTGTTCCCACCCTCTGAAAAAACACCCAAAACAGGAAATTGGATTGGAAAAACATTTGTTTTTGTTCTAATTTGCCATCTATTAACAAAGTAACAAAAACTAGTGGTTTAATAGTACTAAAATTAGACGGATTTCACGAAGGGGACACTCTTTGCACGGCAACGCGCTCGTAACATAACATAAACAAATTTAAATGAACTTGGATTACGATGCAGACACTCAAAAATAAGTTTAATCTATCCTTACACTAAACTTAATTCTAATTTTGTTTTAAATTGTGATTAATTTCCTCAATTTGCCCCGCCTCCACACTGACTTTCAGTCAATATCGAGGGTTGTTTGCTTTTGTCTTCCCTTCAAAATATTCCCAAAATGATGCACTCAAATGTCCTCACAATAGGATAACGTACGACCACTTGCCAATGAGAAGTTTCATATACTCCTCTCGTATTAGCGAACAAGCTCCGCCATTCGCACTGACTAACGGGAAGAAAAAAAACTGAAAAAATGCAACGCTCTGCCCAGTGCTCGTAGAGAAATTACACGAGGGAGATGCGACCAGAAAGACAGTGGCCATGATGTTCTATCTGCTCGTATATAAAAAAAAATATCGTATCTCAAGATAAATATTTGCTCAAAATTTCACTCGCATCTCAAGATAAATATTTGCTCAAAATTTCACTCGTATCTCAAATTGCTCGTATGTCGGGGCACTCGTATGTCGAGGTACCACATTAGTACACTTCATGCCCAGTTGGTGTAATATTGATATGAAAAACTTTAGGTGAGTTCATGACTAAATAGTCTATTGAAAATGTATGAGTCGAATAAAGGTCATTTTTTATTCTGTTTGTCTTTGATGCATACATTAGTTGAATACTAAATGACGTGCGATCACATGTATAGCTTGTCGGATGAGAATTTGTTTATGGCGATATATGGCGGCCATATTAAAATGCTGTTTGCATTGACTGCAATAACGCAGCGTGTAAAGAACAAAAATCTCGCAGCCAGGCATGAAAAACCTCAACATTCAGCAGCTTTAATTGAATATCCAACGTCAGCTCTACGGCGGGAACCGGTCATGCTGCAGGATGACAAAACCCACTACACCACCCTCCCCCAAAATAAATAAATAAACAAAACGGTGACCTCTAACGCCGACCCACCGAAATCCGTTTTGCCTCAGGGTAGCCATTTTTTTTCCAGACACTTGACAAAGCAACATTCACTTTAATTGTCACACCTTGCACTTTTTGTTTGTCTAATTATGCCATCATTCTGGATGAACGATGTGGCTCATTAGCAGAAAAACGCCTCGCCACATCCCGCATGCTGAGAAACTCTTTAAATGGACGCAAATTAATGACAGCCTTTTGTCTTTTTTATTTATATATATTATTTTTTCCCTAATATATTAACATAAGTTGATGGTTATGTCCCACCGAGAGGGAATTGACTATTTTAGCAATTATTTTTAAGCGGAACAGAACTGTCAGTTATGGAAAAATTGTTTTTTTGCCTAAAAAATAAAAATAAAACACACTTTTTGGTTTTACTCAATTGAAAATATCTTAAATATATATTTTTCCCTAATATATCAACATAAGTTGATGGTTATGTCCCTTCCCGAGAGGAAATTGGCTATTTTAACAATCATTTTTTAAGCAGAAAAGAACTGTCAGTTATGGAAAATTTGTTTTTTTTTGCCTAAAAAAAATAAATAAAATATACACAATGGTTTTACTCAAATGAAAATATCTTAAATATATTTGTTCCCTATTATATTAGCATAAGTTTATAGTCATGTCCCTCCTCGAGAGGAAATTGACTATTTTAGCAATCATTTTTAAGCAGAATAGAACTGTCAGTTGTGGAAAATGTGTTTGTTTGCCTCCAAAAAATAAAATAAAACACACAGTTTGGTTTTACTCAAATGAAAATATCTTAAATATATATATTTTCCTAATATATTAACATAAGTTGATGATTATGTCCCTAACCAAGAGGGAATTGACTATTTTAGCAATCATTTTTAAGCAGAACAGAACTGTCAGTTCTGGCAAAATTGTTTTTTTGCCTAAAAAAAATAAAAATAAAACACACTTCGGTTTTACTCAAATGAAAATATCTTAACATGCCTACAGATATGTTGTTTTATTTTGTTAAAACAGTGACATTCATCCATAACGTATAAATCATGTTCTTCATAGTTGAACTTGTCTTGCTAAAAGACTAAATTGTCTTTGATGGTAATAAAACATGAACAAAGTGTTTAGTAAAATCAAACATTAATGTTTACCAGCGATCGCAGGTACGCATTTAAATTCTAAATTGTCTTTGATATACACACATTAGGTTCTTCGAAAACTAAATATGCTAATATTTGCCAAACTAATACACAAGTCGACTTTTAAGACTGACAAATGCGACTATACGTCTTTGAAGATGCGTCTTTGATTTGATCAAAACCTCCGATGCTTACAAAAAACGACAACAACAAACAAAAAACATACGATAGTACTACATTGAACAATTTCCCATCATCCACGCATATGTGGACTCTCCCAATCAAGTCTTCCTGCGACTGTTCATCCTTTCCG
This sequence comes from Stigmatopora argus, assembly GCF_051989625.1. Classification (NCBI taxonomy): domain Eukaryota; kingdom Metazoa; phylum Chordata; class Actinopteri; order Syngnathiformes; family Syngnathidae; genus Stigmatopora; species Stigmatopora argus. The sequence continues at coordinate 2,688,476 of NC_135388.1, forward strand.
CTGAATAAATGTGTCATTCCCAGTAAGAGACAAACTTTTACTGCAATCACTTGAACAATCACGCCGTCCTAACGAGGAAAGTTCTGCAGATCTGCCATTTACCACTTGCCGCAACCACAAAACGCCCAACCAACCACCGTCCCGGTTCCTGGCGCTTTAATATAAGCCCTCAGAGGGGACTAATGATTGCGCTCTATGTCAGGGCAAATGCAGGCTAGGACGAGTGCTCCGCCCATGTATGTAGCAAGGGGGAACGTTAGCGTGAAAACGGGAACGCCAGGGCGGAGATGGTGTCACTTGTCATGGTGGAATGTCAGCAAGACATCTGCGTGGAGGTCTTTGGAGAACTGCATGCCATATACTGCGTCTCCAAGTTAAGTGGGTAACGCTAAAGTTGCTTTCTTGCTTAGTCCCATAGTGACAAATTAGACGTTAATCTTCAATGAGAGTTGTCTAGTTTGAATCGCTAACTGCTTCACATCAAGGGTTTTTGTGCAATTTTTTAAGTGCTGGCGCCTTCAGATTTTTTTATTGGCGTTGTATCTACAGCATCATTTTCTTGACCGGAAGTGTACGAATGTCAACCTCGGCCAGATGATCCCCATATTAACAATTGCATTTCCCCTTATTATGCGATAATAAACCGTACAAACAACGCGGGACATATTTACTCACATAGGGCATACTTAAAAGTCTAAATACGCACTAAATTCAAGATTGTGTAGATGTCACTTTATGACAATGACAGCTTGAGTGTCTGGGTACATTGCTTGGTGACACGCTATAGTACTTATATAGTGAAAAGTCGGAAGGCTAAGCATGACAACATTAGCAATCGACGATGACGATAGAGGTGAACGCAAGAGTATTGAGCTGAGAAAGAGTAAAGCTCCATCAACCCAATTGTCAGTGAAGTACTTGACGGAATGTGGGTGGAGCTACCCTTGAATGAGGGCATTCTCCGTCAATTCGCACTTAAAGCGCATTATTCCAAAGACTGCCATACCGTTTCCCTTGCGTAACCGTCTTCAGCTCTTTAGGGTATTACTCCCGCCTTAATTTCTGTCAGAATAAACCCTGTCATTACAAACCTCAATGGTTTCGGTAAAAAGGAACGTCCTCACACTATTCTCCCTGGGAAATAAACTGACAATCAAATTTCCCCGCCACCTGCGAGAGAACAAAAAAATTGCTAGTCCTCTCGTGATAATGTCTGGGAAATGCAATGATATCGCACGGCGACGACGCCGTGTCTCTACAAGGAAATTTCCCACGAGGAAATGTACCCACAAGCAAATCAATAGAGTGTTTGCCTAACAATTGAATGTAAAGAGGAAACATCCCCGATAGACAGTTGACGCTTTCAACGAGAAAATACTCGACGAATAATCCACAAAAGTGAATTCCGTCAATGAGTGGTGTCTAAACAAATCAAATAAGACATTTTGAGCCAAGGTTTTGTCGCCAAAACGACATTTTCAAGCAATTGAAAGGCACCTAAACATCGTTTGACTCCACTTTCTTCCACAGAAAATTCTCAATTTTCAAAATAACGGCCTCAGAAGGAAAACATTTTATACCAACGGAATTTACGGTGAATAGAAAATGTCCTTAGAATTAAAGTAAATGCGGCAAAGGTCAAATGTGTATATTTAAGAAAACGACAAACAGGAAATTTCGTTCCGAGAAACTTTTTTCAATGGAACATATTGGCAAAATTGAAAGCTTTAAAATAAAAAATTAAAAAAATAGATATATTGTGTGTTACAACGAGAGATCTTTCTGAAAGAAACTCACGAAAAGTCAAAGTTGTCTTGAAGAACACATGCTCTCAAAGAGTTTAAAAGAATCATTGTTTCTCTGAAGTAAACTTGGTATCATAGAAATATCCTACGCATAATACATTTTTTTTAACTATAAAACTGTACAAATAACAAAATCAAACCTGATGTGAAAGAAATGGGGTACCGTGGAACTTTGCATGGAAAAAGTCATGATACAAACAAAGCAGATGATCCGAGAAAGACTAACACACACACACAGTTTAAACAGTCAGACAAAGTCTGATTACCACTACACACAGCTGGTTACGAGAGGAAGGGAAGCCTAGAGGGACACAAGAGACCATAAGCAAACAAACCAACCAAAACCCCAACTACCCCTCACAAAAACAACAACCACTTGTCCTCGTATCAAAATATTTCAATGAGATGAAGTCTAATTTCCTCCCGAGGATTTTTCCTTTTGAAAAAGTCCAATTTCTCCTCTCAGGATTCTCAAGGACATCTTCAATTCAAGAAAAAAAATAGGTACGACATTCACAATCTTAAGTGCATCGGCTGAAGAAATGTCCTCAATCAAATGCCTTATCAGATAAATCTCCCCCCCCCCCAAAAATGGAAGAACCTAATTACTTCTAACTGTCAATAAAATCCTGATCGCAAATATTTCCCTTTCCAAAACGGATGTAAAAGTAGGATTCGAACCCATCCAAATCTCACTCCCGCACATTATCGCCCGGGTGACGCCAACGAGGACCGTGTGATGTGTCGCCGCCTCGCCGCTAAATGTCACGATTGTGCCGCGACTCCAATGTGACAAACACGACGTGCTTGTTAAAATGAGGCCACAACCAGACGGGCTGTTGGGGTGGGGGTGAATGTCATGTTAAGCATTAACTATGCAAGACTTTGCATCTTGTTATGTAAAACGTATCGAAAACCCAAGGCTGTGCCTTCCTATAGTAGTTTACATAACGCCATAGTGAATGCCAGATGTTGACCTCCTTTGGTCCCATTTACCATTTTATGTTTTTACATAGAAATACAGTTCGGCGCCACACGGTGGTAAAGTGGTTATCACGTGCACCTCATAGTCCTCAAAATTAGAGTTTAAGCCAGAGGTCAGGAACCTTTTTGACCAAAAGAGCCATATAAATAATTATTTACTCATTTTCTGAACCACTTATCCTCACAAGGGTCGCGGGGGTGCTGAAGCGTATCCCTACTGACAACCATGCAGGCGCACATTGAAACCGAGTGGGCAATTTAGAGTGATTAATTACGGCAGTGGGCTTGTTTTGAGGATGTGGATGCAAATATTGCGCAATATTTTAGAATTTACGAATTTTAGAATATAAAGCACACTTAAGTCTTACATTTTCTCCAAAATAGACAGGGCGCCTTATAATCCAGTGTGCTTTATATATGGAAAAAAAAATGTGTCATTCATTGAGGGTGCGCCTTATAATGCAGTGCGCCTTATAGTTGTGAAAATATGGTAATTCCTTTTATTGAACGTTCTTTTCAAGTAAGTGCGCTAGCTTCCATTAACCAAGGCTCCCTTATGAGGCGCCTCATTGATAAATATCTGAAATGCAACATTAGGGATGTCAGATTAGAAGTTACTAAACAAAAAAACGAAAATCATGTGGATGAAGGACTGTTTTTTTTTCCGAAGACGGAGATGTTTTAAATAATTCAATGGCACCATATGGCATTTAATGCCGACCATCAAGCACCAGCACATTGTTACATCTCCAACAACAGCTGAGGAAGGGAACGTTTTTGCGACAGATTGTTCCCTCAAAGATGACATCGATGTCGTCTTAAGTAAGGCAGATCCAAAAAATATTCTGGAATAACAAGGTTCATGCGTCATGTTAATTAAAAATATGATGCACTAATCAATTTCATTTTAAGTTGCACAACAGAGTTCTTCTGTAAAGGACCGCAAATAGGTTTAACGGGATAATATATCTACAGGTATGACATGTTAGTGTTCGTTCTTTTCCTGGAATCAAAAAAAATGAACCATATTCTGGAATAATAATGTGAATAATGTTTTTTAGCAAATAGAATTCCGACGGAAAGCTTTAATGAGGAGAATGAAGAAGCTCCTCCGAGACGTTTGAAAGCAGTGTGGTTAACTTGTCAAGATGGAGCAAAAATGTATGTTTAGGTTTTACCATCTCAACTATTTTAGGATATGTGAATGGCAGTGAGGAACTTGCTCGTTTATTAGTCAGGAATAATGGAGTGCATTCTTCAAATATATGTTTTTTAGCTGTGCTGACGTGCTTTTAAAAGGCTGACAACTGACTTTCTTGACAATTGCTAGTTTTACAGTAACTGAGAACATCCTATGCTTATTTATTCTGCTGAATTTTCACCAAATAAAATCACTTAAGCCATTGACTTTAATTAAAAGGTCATGCAAATATGATATGATTAAAAGTGCCGTATTTTCTCGCCTTTTGACGGCGTCCGCCTATAAGCTATACTCTTAAAATTGCCTTAAAATCGTTGAATTTTACGATTTCTCGCGTATAAGCCGCCCCCTGATTCACATTTTTTACCTCCATATTCATGGTTTTAATAGGGAGTACAAATCTGTTACTTTGGAGGGGAAACCTTAAGATCTTATGTGTCCGCATATAAGCCCTACCCTTAAAATTGTCTTAAAATCGTTGAATTTTACGATTTCTCGCGTATAAGCCGCCCCCTGATTCACAATTTTTACCTCCATATTCATGGTTTTAATAGGGAGTACAAATGTGTTACTTTGAAGGGGAAACCTTAAGATCTTATGTGTCCGCATATAAGCCCTACCCTTAAAATTGTCTTAAAATCGTTGAATTTTACGATTTCTCGCGTATAAGCCGCCCCCTGATTCACAATTTTTACCTCCATATTCATGGTTTTAATAGGGAGTACAAATGTGTTACTTTGAAGGGGAAATCTTAAGATCTTATGTGTCCGCATATAAGCCCTACCCTTAAAATTGTCTTAAAATCGTTGAATTTTACGATTTCTCGCGTATAAACCGCCCCCTGATTTACAATTTTTACCTCCATATTCATGGTTTTAATAGGGAGTACAAATGTGTTACTTTGAAGGGAAAATCTTAAGAAAAATCATCGCACATGGTATTTCTGAGATATTGTATAAATCGATTGCTGGATTGCACATTCCGAAAGGGTGTTGCCTACCCGTAGACAAATTCAAAAAGGAAGTCAGGTGAGTAGTACAACCAGGAAGTGTGTCCATAGCGGTCTACTTTGTCATCCCTAGGTAAAATGGTGGCACCCTAAGCGAGCAATGGAAGGAACAAGTGAGTTTTTTTTCACGTTTTATGCAAGATACAGATTATTTTTTTTCCTTGAATTATATTCATAGACGTCAAAATAAATTTAGTTTGGCGTTTTATCTGTTTATCTTTTCTCTATTTTGAAATAAATGACCGAATCAGCCGCACTGTCTTGCGTTTCATCTTTATCACCTTGCAGTTTCGTGCATGTCAAGTCCAATTTGTGCGCATATAAGCCGTACCCTCGATTCAGTCATCACTTTTTGGAGCGACAAATATGGCAAATATGCAAGAAAATATAGTATATTCCTAAGCCTGCCTGTCCATTTATTCCCCAATTTTGACACCCACAAAGCTAACTCCAGGGACGAACTGAGATTCACTTTATTACCCGCAGATCAAAGTAGAGGCGAGCAGCAGTAGCTATTTCCTCTGCCAAAAAAAGCAGTGAAATTAGTGCCACCATTTCTCTCCATCTGCAACCCCTAAGGCCGCCGTAGCCTAAATAGTACCTTTGACTCAAAGCATCTCTGGAAATGAATTGTAGCTTTTTCTCCGTCCCTTTTGTTGGATTTGGACTCTGTTAATTACACCACCATGAATAATCTGTAACCCTAAATATTGCAATAACATTTGGAATCCGCCGAGCAGATGGCGCAATGCATGATATATGATAGACTTTGCTATTTCTGGCATCGTAGCCCCCCTGACCCACCACCAACTACACACTAAGTCTTGGCTAATGGAAAATTGCTTTTTTTTATACTCTTTAAATTATTATTTTAATCAAATTAGAGCTATGCCGGTAGGAACTGCATCAGTATTGATTAACTGGTCGTTTTATTTCGAAGTGATGTGAGTATAGCTATTTAATGTTTTTCATTTTTATTTTTTAAGGCCATGCTAGCTCATTAGATCTGATTATGAGCCCTAAGAAAAATAATTTAAAATTATTTTAACATTAATCTTCATAAAATTCAAATTACAAAGTCTTATAAAAAAAATAAAAATTATATATATATATATATTTTTTTTTTTTTATTTTTTTTTTGCTTATACAGACTGGGATATTTTTGATAGTGATTTATGGATTTTGTCTTTTTTTTTGCATTAAATTGATTAGGAGCCCTAATACTAAAACATATATTATTTTATCATTAATCTTCATAAAATGCTAATTACAAAGTCTTCAAAAAATAAAATGAATAAATATTGCTTGTCCACTACCTGGTGCCCGTCGTTAGCTGGGATATGCTCCATCACCCCCGGTTCAGAAAATGAATGAACTTTCATATGTCATACATACTTGACTCCCCTTTTTGATTGCTATTTGATTAATAATTTTAAAATACAAATTAAGAGATGTTTTCCTTGCAAAACTATAACATATATCGTGATATTTTATTTTTCAAATGTTTTGACTTTGCAGCGCAACACAGTTGTCTTACAAATTAATTCTTGTGATATTAAAGTTTTAATCGTGCAACATTGCAACTTTAATCATGGGACTTTGAAATCATTTTTTCAATGACTTCATTTTAGCGAAATATTATCTTTAAGGAATGTATTGGATAGCCTACAATTTCCTTGTAATCACATTTTACCGACGGAATTTCAAAAGCCTTTGCAGTATGTTTGTATTTTTCAGAACAGCATCAAATTGTTCTCGTCTTTTGAATAGATTGCTGTTATTTTTTATTTTTTTATTTTTCTTTGGAGAGCGCATTACGCTATCGTTCGATTTGATGAATGGCCATTATGTATTTGAGCCGAGTCCAAGCAAAGTGCTTCAAGTGAACACAGATAACAAGGTAAATACTGACATTAAAATGTACTTAAAACCATTAAATAAAGATGCCCTGCAAGATAAATGACTTTTTCCAAGCCACGTGTTGAGACTTGAATATAAACAGCACCTAAAATCGGACCAAAATGTTAACAAGGATTGTTATAAAAACTAATATAAATCGTTTTTTAGCAAGAAAATATTGCCTTAAAGTTACCAATACTTGTATTAGGACAACAAATTTTTAAGAGTCACATTTAACATATTTTAATGCCTTCGTGTCAAATTTAATGTGTAATACAGTGAGATTAGATGGATTATTATAGTCACACTTTTTTTTAAGTTGGAGCTCCGTAAATCTCATAATTATAGTGAAGTATTCTCATAAACCTCTTTGCAAATTCACTAATTCTTATTAAGTGCTTCCAACTATATTTTATAGCAGATTTTGATAGGCACATCATTCATTTCTCAACACATGGCTGGAAAATGTACCTAAAACCAAAACAAAATAAAACAAAAAAGCAAGCAAGCTCTCCACAACATTGGAAATGAAACTTAACGTATTTTCTCGCATATTAGCCGCATTCGCGTATAAGCCGCACCCTTTAAATTGCCTTAAAAATAATTCTTATTAATTGCTTCCAACTATATTTTATAACAAATTTTGATAGGCATATCATTCATTTCTCAACATGTGGCTGGAAAATGTACCTAAAAACAAAACAAAATAAAACAAACAAGCAAGCAAGCTCTCCAAAACATTGGAAATGAAACTTAACATATTTTCTCGCATATTAGCCACATTCGCGTATAAGCCGCACATTTAAAATTGCCTTAAAATCATTGAATTCTACAATTTCCCTCGTATAAGCCGCCCACTTGATTCACAATTTTCACTTTCATATTCATGGTTATATTAGGGAGTACAAATGTGTAACTTTGAAGCGAAAATCTTATGAAAAATCATCGCACATGGCATTTCTGAGATACTGGCCATTCAGAGCACGTTTAACGACATTTTATTCCTTGAATTTCATTCATAGACGTCAAAATAAATGTTATTTAGCGCTTTATCTGTTTATCTTTTCTCTATTTTGAAATAAATGACAGTATCGGCCGCATCGTCTTTTTGCGTTATGGCGTTTCGTCTTTGTCACCATGCAGTTTCGTGGATGTCAAGTCTAATTTGTGCACATATAAGCCATACCCTCGATTCAGTCATCATTTTTTTAACGACAAATACAGCGTATATGCGAGAAAATACGGTAAACCTCAACAATCTTCTGTAACTGTTGATTGACGCACTTCAAAGCATTATTCCACGAAAACCACTTTGCTTTGCAGTTAAGTGGTACAATCAGTGCTTTGTTTTATTTATTTATTTCTGGAAACGGGGTGCAGATGGGTCGCGTAGCGCGTCGGAGTGAGATTTCTCGGCCCAGATGGAGCCACTCGGCTTTTGTGATTCATCTTTTTAGCAATGCACTTGCACGCTCTCCTACTTCATTTCACTCTCGATCCGTAACAAACGTCATTGAGACATTGGCGGGACATGTGGTCTCGTCAAATGTCATGCGACATGTGACACCCGAGGTGAAACTTTGACTTCACATGCAAATTGAATGCACAACTTACAAATTTGCATTTTTTCCCCAATTTATCATCAAAAATTCAACAATTGGATTTAAGATGGAAATGGGAAGAATGAATGGAGCTAATGCTAACTGCCTATTTAACCCTGTCTGGCATGGTCACGTTGCTATTAATTGATAACCGGCTGGGATAGGCTCCAGCACCCTCTGCGAGGGTAAGTCACTCGGGGAAATGCTTGAATAAATGTATGAGTAATTCTTTATTAACTGAAACTAATACTATTTCAGAATGATTTTAAAGTAAAGTGAGTTATATCATAGCTGTCAACGTGGGTCAATTGTTCGCCTTCCCTTATTAATGATTGCAATTCCCCTTATCAAGCGATAAAACCTTCGTAAAAATGCAACGCGGCAAATATTTACACATATAGGGCGGACTTAAAAGTCTAAAGTTTACTCCAAAGTGGGGTGCCCAATCAGTAGGGACTAAATTCCAGATTGTGTAGTTCACGTGTGAAAGTGGCGGCCCGGGGGCCAAATCTGTCCCGCCGCATCATTTTGGTGGCCCAGGAAAGTAAATCATGACTGCCGACTTTCTGTTTTGGGATCAAATTCAAATGAAGAGTATAGATGTATATTAAATTTCCTGATTTTCCCCCTTTTAAATCAATAATTGTAATTTTTTAATCATTTTTTTCTATGTTTTTAGTTCAAAAATCATTTTGTAAAAACAAAAAATATATTAAAAAAACTAAAATAAACGTTGTTTTAGATCTATGAAAAAATGAATATTCAGGGCTTTTAATCCAGTTCTCTTAATCCATTTATAAAAAAAATTGAAATATTATATCTAAAATGGTGCGGCCCACGTGAAATCAAGTTGACGTTAAAGCGGCCCGCAAACCAACCCGAGTCTGACACCCCTGGTGTAGATGTCGCTGACAGTTTGACATTGCTTGCTGACATGCTATATTTATATCGTGAAAAGGGGGAAGTGACTGACTCAACATTAGCAATGGACGATGACGTTTTCGTTTTTTGACGATCCGGATTAGAGCCAAAATGGGTCAAACTAGATCGGTTTTACAAAAAACTTACTTTAAAAAAATCCCGTACAAAAGTTGTCATACAATTTGAAATGATCAAAAAACATTTAAAATACAGGAAGAAACATAAAAGTTGCCAGGTATGGTTATATTCGGAATAGAGTGATTTTTAATACAAATAAATGTCTGCCCTTCAACCACGGTCGTTTATTCTTCTTTGCCCATTCAGTGTCCAAAAAATGATATCTTTCACTAAAAAGTTAAATAATGCCTGAAATTTTGATGACCTTAAAGGTTTAAATTGCAGAAACCTTAATCCCGCAATTCATCTCACATTTTTAAATGTTATACCGATAAATATCAAGGTAAGGAAATGAATGGCGGCAACGAGCAGATAATTAAGGTGAATATAAAGCACTATGTCAATGTAGCACAAATGGACATCCTCTTTTCTATGCACACCCACTCCGATTGCGCACATATTGTATGTACATGAGCATATCTCCATAATTGGACGGCATATCTTTGGCGCTTATATGCAGATGTTCTCAACAGAAGCCTGTTGGGTCTGTCAGATCTTTTTTTTTTTTACTTCCCGTCAATTGAGGAGTAAATTAGCGAGCTTGGTTGCCGTGATGTACATTCTCCGGCATTTTTTAATGATCAGTGCATGGTTTAAGAAATGAGATTTTTGTGACCACTTAATGCCACAGCAGAAACCGACCGACTTGTCATGATACTGAACATCTGTACTTGCCTTTACTTTGAGATTCGATAGTGTCATATGCCAAGTTTGCCGGCTTTTAATCCAGTTCTTTTAATCCATTTATTTAAAAAAATCTAACTATTATAACTAAAATTGTCCAGCTCACATGAAATCAAGTTGACATTAACGCAGTCCACGAACTAACCTGAGTCTGACACCCTTGATCTACATATATACGACATGGAACCATAGTGTATTATAGTCAATTGATTTGAAATTATGATGGAGTAAGGTGGCCCGGCGGACGCGTGGTTAGCGCATAGGCCTCACAGTTCTGGGGTCGGGGGTTTGATATCAGGTCTGCAATTATTACGGGTAGGACAAAAAAAATGCAACCCATCCCTAACATAAATATTCAGATGGAGATTCAAGTGGAGCCGGAGTAGACGAGAAGAAGAACAAAAGGTAAATTTCGAGCAGTGTTTGCCTAAGTCCAAGAACAAAAGGGTGACGGTACAGGCGAGCTCCATCGACCGTTAATAATCATCTGCGCCTCGTCCTTGGAGAGGGCCCGAGATATGGAGTATCATTAGACATGCAAATAACAGCTCTTCTTCCTCGGGATTACGAGTGGGGGGGAATGAGCGAGAAACACGACGCTGGCAGAAACAATTAAGCTCCGTGGGCCGAGCTCTTGGCAGCCGGCTTCGGCCTGGCGAGGCTGGCATGCCGACGTCAACGCCCTCGACTGAGCGAATGTGACACGGTGGCGGGCGTCGCTTGATAATATGTCGCCTTGGCTCGCGCCGGCAAGATGAGGAAAGGTCGTCTTTCGCTAGCGTACTTGTAGGAGTCGCCGGAAACGTTTACGTTAACAGTATAAGACAACAATGTAACAAAAACGGGAATCAACCCATTTCCGTTTTTTTGTTTTTACGCGAGTCCACAAAAAATGAGAAATCCTCTCTCGTTACCCAAATAAAAGTTGCTCATTCAATAACGGAAAACGAACCTTACCGTATTTTGCTGTTTAATATAGCCCCCATTTAATATACCGGGGTATATTAAACGGCAAAATACGGTAATTTGTTCATACCAATGTCAGTTTATCAAACAGAATGCAAAAAACTAAAAACAACGATATTTGTTTTCGACCATGTTCGCAACGAGCCATAACGCGAAAGATGTTCTTATTATTATTAGCATTCGGCGGGTTTACCCTAGTCTTTGTTTTCAACCATGTTCGCAACGAGCCATAACGCGAAAGATGTTCTTATTATTATTAGTATTATGCGGGTTTACCCTGGTCTTGTTGGTCTTGCGCTAATATTAATTAGCGGAGCTACTACTCCACGATTTTGAATAATAGCTTTGGATTAGCATTATGTGTTTGTTACGGGAACGGAATAAGATTTGTTCCCCATTTTTGGTCAACTCACATAAAAACAAAAATGGAAATGAGCTCATTTCCCAAGTTTTGTTTTCCAAAATGAGAAGAAAAATGGCCGAAAGCTTGACAGAACTTTACATTTTCAGAACTTCTGATTCTAATAGCTACTAAAAAAAACTTCTCACCAAGTCCAGACAATTTCCAAAGTCATAATTTAAGAAAAATTCCATTGAAATAAATATATTAATAGATAATGAAACAAAAACAAAGCCCTTGTAAATTTATCGAGCAAAACTGAAACCCGCATCCTTCCTCCCTTGAGTAAATGATGAATTGCATGGTGGAAATTGCTTCTCATAATCCCCGATTCCCTTGTTACCGGCGCCTTTGTTCCCTATTTACTTTGTTTTAATCACGAGCAAAGCTGAGAAAACAATCACAATATGAAAATAAAACCGGATGTATTTGTGTTAAAAGGTTACCTGGAGCAAAATAGGAAAGCAGGCTAAGCCCAAAGGGGCATTATCATTGGAATAAAGGTGCTTATTTTAAGAACAGGCAACAACGGATAGTCTCAGTGCGCCGCCTCATAAAACGAGAAAATCTTTAACAAGGCAAATGAGAAAGAGACAGCGGGGATGAGGCCCACCGAGTCCACTCTGTCATCCACTAAAATAAGCCCCCCGAGTCTGAAAAAAAAAGAACCGACACTAACGTCAAAAGGATTTAATGTTCGCGCAAGTCCTTGCTTGCTGTGGAATTTTGGGGACTGTGGATTATTGCTCGTGCTGGATTCTGTTGTGCAAGGTGGCTGTTTTATAAACCTGGTAAGGGAGCTATCTTCAACGCCAATGTGGGTCTTTTGGGGGACTTGAAGATACTTTGAGTCATTGTGTCCATCTTTATAAGTTCTTAAGAGTAAGAAAAGCAGAAGCGCCGAGCCGGGATTGAACATCCTTGGGATCCAAAACCTGGAACCTGAAGCTGTAGGTAATCTTCGCAATAGTGGCGTATGCCTTTACGGAATAGTACATAATCTTACAACATTTCATATTGCATACTTTATGAAAATACTTTTTAAAAAAGACTTGAATTTATGAATTTATAGTGGGTTTGGGGAGACTAATTTGCACGGCAACGCGCTTGTAACATAACATAAACTAATTTAAATGAACTTGGATGACGATGCAGACACACTAAAAAATACGTTTAATCTAACCTTACACTAAACTTAATTTGAATTTGGTTTGAAATTTTGATACATTTCTTCTCCCGGGTTGGCTCGATTTGCCCCGCCTCCACCCTGTTTTTCAGATGCAACCTATCGAGGGTTGTTTGCTTTTGTATTTCCTTCAAAATATTCCCAAAATGTTGCACACAAATGTCCTCACAACAGGATAACGCATGACCACTTGCCAACGAGAAGTAGTATATACTCCTCTCGTATTAGCAATCGCTCCGCCATTTGCAATGACTAACGGGGAAAAAAAACACTGAAAAAATCCAAGGCTCCGCCCAGTGCTCGTAGAGACATTACACGAGGGAGTTGCGACCAGAAAGAAAGTGGCCTTGATGTTCTTATGAGCAGCCTCTCATAAGATGTTCGTATATAAAAATCTGTCTTATATCTCAAGATAATTATTTGCCCGAAATTTAACTTGTATCTCAAATTGCTCGTATGTCGAGGCACTCGTATGTCGAGGTATGAGTGTACATCATTTTTACAACATTTTAAACACTATGAAATGTGATTGTCATTAGCAAAATAGTGAAATTAAGTCTTGTTAGTTTAATTCATTTACTATTTACTACTAAAAGGGTCATTTGGAAAACAGAAAATCCATGTTTGCAATTGTTAAGGCTGGAAACATAGTTCATGTTTGCAATGTTGTGTTTTACATGCTGTCCCTAAGTGACTAAATGGAGAGAGAAACAAAGGTGGGCGAGTTTCCAAGAGCGGGAAGAATGTTGTTTTGTTTTTCTATTTTTGTGTTTTCCCATATGATATAAAAGTTGTTAAATCTCGCCCAAAAATACGAGAAAACCGCACAGGTGTAAAAAAAAAAGATACGTTGACCGAACTTGCGTCCTCGTAAGCACAGACGTACTACGCCGAGTGCCGGGCCATCCCAGCTAAGCGAAACATGTCAAGACGGGGCTAACGGGTCGGAAAGCGTTATTTCAGACATGTCATTTGTCTCCCGTAATAAGACATGAGTGCTCGCAGACATTTGAAGGAAACAAGTCCTTCCTGGAAAGGCGCATTATGCCAGGAATACTCGCCGCATGTGCGCGGGTGTGTGTATGTGTGTGTGTGTGTATGTGTGTGTGTCGTCCCTATTACAGCTGACTCCGAGATGGATGTTGGCTGTCACACCTGCCTGACTTTGTTCCCGCCAGATGCGGCAGCAGGGTCACCGGGAAAGCGCCCAAACACTCATCAATCTCAAGCGTTGTCCGACGTTTCTTCCAGTTTGGTGGCTTCCAACATCCATTTAGAGGATGGGAAAACAACAAAAACACGCTTATGGACACACGGGCACATGTGCTGCTCTCTCAGATCCCGCAAACTCTCTCACAAAGACACTTACACAGCCCAACGGTGACTTAGGAACTCTCATAAATACACAGGTTCTGACTTTAAGGCACTGACTTGCATACATGATCATTCACACTCTCACATATGACAGTCTTGCCACCATGGGCTCTCACACATACATCTATTGGCAAACTCACTTCATATAACGTACTCTCAGGCACTCTCAGTTGTGAACAAGACCCCAAGATACTTCAACTCCTACACCCGGGGAAGGACCTGGTCCCTGACCTGGAGAGGGTTTGCCACGTTTTTCTGACTGAGGACCATGGTCTCAGATTTTGAGATTTTTCGTTTTCGAATCGTTCCAGCGAGAGTTGGCGATCACAGCTGGAGGCCATCCCAGTTGCCTTGGGCCACGAGCCTGGGGACACCCTGAATTGATGGCTAGCCAATCACAGGGCACAAGGAGACAAACAACCAATCACAGTCATAGCTAGGGGCAATTTAGAGTCTCCAATCAGCCTACCATGCATTTCTATGAAATGTGGGAGGAAACCGGAGTACACTGAGAAAACCGATGGGGGGATATGCAAACTCACAGGTGGACCGACCTGGACTTGAACCCAGAGCCGAAACGCTAACCACTCATCAGCTGATTCGCCCTAAATCTCAGGCTTAAGGACAGTTTTTTTTCCCACATCCATCAGGACTCTAAACTTGCGGTAACACGACACACAATCCCTCCTGTGTAATAACTTCGGGGTGAGGTAACATGAAAAGACGTTGGGCGGTGATCTGCCTCCTACTGGCTGACTGAAGGTAAGTGAAAGATAGTGAGAGGTAAGTGATCCGCTCGGGGGTGATGCGATGTATTCATCACGGCAGAATACCAAATTACGAGTCCGAAATGATCACTTATTTGGGTCTTTTACCGGGAAAACGCACCTTATGGAGAAGCACTACCAATTTCGTCATACGCAGTTTCTGGGTATGATGACAATTAGGCTTTTGTCAAGTCAATAATGATGACAAAGCCTATGTCAGATTATTATATTATTATTGAATACTTGTATAATCCCAATAAAAGCATTCAATTGAATTCAATACTTCACACAATGCATTCTAAAATCCATACCCTTTTGTCCTAACGCTACCGTTACACAATGTTGGAGTTATTTTGGGTACTATTATATATGTGCGTACAACGAAGACATATTAATCATTATATGTATATGTGCTTGACAAACGCTTACTTTAATTGTTACCGAAACAAACTCGAAGGTCACTCCTACTGCAGCTAGCTCCGAGGACATTTGTTTTCTTTAACCCTGGCCTCTCACATGGATCCGAGGACTGTTGATTGTTTGACTTGGATTAAACCTCGACTTCTTACCCAGTCGCAAGTTCACAATGAAGATCCGGGAAGGACTCTTAATTGTTTTGACTTGTATGCTTGCTTGTTTTAATTCTTTTGCAGTTGTTTTTGATTTCCGACCTTAATTGTTTACTCGGTTTACCTATTATGCAATAGTTTTGAATAGATAACCTTAATTGTTTTGACTCTAATCCAACTAAATGGGCAGGAGAGAATTTCGGTTCTCTAGAATGATCTGAGACCAGGACGAGTCAGGATGGATTCTCTTCTTGCAAGAAAAGCTGGATATGCGTTCCGATGTCTTCCTTACATTAAAGTATATCTATTGGTGAACCTATCACACATACACACACATAACCCTATTAACTCATTTACACACAAACACACACTGAAAGACACGCAATCACACTTAATCGGTAAGGTCGGCGAGCCTTTGTTGTATGTTGCCGCCGCTAAACTTTTAAATAACACCACGCCGTGCATGAGTCAGAAAACCTTTCAATCTCTCCGCCGAATTTTGCGAGTTACAAAACCTCCGCGTCACGTCGGACTCGCCCCCCCCCCCCCATGCGTGTCCTTTCGACTTTGTGGCGCCGTTGTTATTAAAAAGACGGCGGGCTGCCGGCACCTTGGTGCACGAGGCCCAAATTCAATTACCTTGAATGACGGCGATGACCTCGCCCAAAATCACGTTTTATTTTATTTTTCAAGCCTGGTCTCTTGCGTCTGAGAATGTTTGCGTGCCTACGAGCACGCCCCTGGAGGTCCCCACAAACCTGTGACGAACTTCAAAAGCGCCAGGCGTCTTCCTCGCACCACACTGTGTCACACACCCGGACACAAAAACACACAAGCGGCCATTTTTTTTAACTCCCTACTTTCATTCACACTCAGTGGGGAAGTGCTCAGCATGTTCTCCATTTTCCTGAAGCTGTTGGTATTTATTCCCCTCAAGTACTCGGGCCTGTTTTGCAATTTGAAGAATTCAGCTGAATTGATTTTATGGGATGAAACGAACATTAAATAGATCTGTGCTGTCCAAACTACGGCCCGAAGGCCAACTGGGGCCAGCTTCCCACTTTTTTTTTTATTGGCTTGCAACAAATTGTGAAAATATTATTGAATATTGGCCACAAAAGAATCTTAAATACAGGCTACATTGTTTTGCATTTCTTAGCTTAGCAGTTTTTTCCCGTTATTCAGTGCGAATGGCGGAGCGATCGTTAATACGAGAGGAGTATACACTACTTCTCGTTGGCAAGTGGACGTGCGTTATCCTATTAGGAGGACATTTGTGTGCATTATTTTGGGAATATTTTGAAGGGAAGACAAAAGCAAACAACCCTTGATAGGTTGCATCTGAAAGTCAGGGTGGAGGCGGGGCAAATAGAGCCAACCCGGGAGAAGATAGGTATCATTATTTAAAATAAAATTAGAATAAAGTTTAGTGTAAGCTTAGGTTAAACTTATTTTTGAGTGTGTCTGCATCGTAATCCAAGTTCATTTAAATTTGTTTATGTTATGTTACGAGCGTGTTGCTGTGCAAAACTTCTCCCCTCTGCAAAACCCATCTTTTAGTATACTATTAAACACATTTTAGTACTATTTAACCACTAGTTATTTGTTACTTTGTTAATAGATGTCGAATTAGAACAAATAAAATGTTTTTCCAATCCAATATCCTGTTTTGGTGTTTTTTCAGAGGGTTGGAACGAATTATTTTGTTTTTAGTTCATTTCTATGGGAAACGTTCGTTTTACTTACGAGTAAATTGACATACGAGCTCAGTCCCAGAACGCATTAAGCTCATATCTCGAGGTACCACTGTATGTAAAAAAACAATAGAAGTTCACTAAATGCAAAAAAAATGGAACAATATGACATATAAAGGGGGTGATGGTCTAATCACCAATTCTTGTGTTTGACCAATTTTTATACATTTTTGACATCAGGATAACTATTTAAAATGGCAATGTTCATAATTCCAATATTATGCATACAATAAGTAGTTCCATAATTCAAATTTTAACCATTTCACATTGACGCAAGAGCCATAGATTGCAAAGAAAGCCACATTATCCTCGATAACGATATTAATATTGATATTATTCATCACTCAATGCTAGCACGCTAATGAGGACGCAGCGTTCCAAGGTGTAAACAACGAGCGTCACCGGCTCCGTGACGTGGAGATGGGAAAAAAATTATGGGAAAAAAAAAACGCCAAATGTGTCATGAAAGAAAAGCGACCAACGACACCCCTCGGTGCCCCCCTCCCCGAGCGAGCGACAACAAACGGAATATTCAAGAGCGGGAAGCAAACGATGGCGCGGAATGAAAACGTCTCACCCGCAGAGGATCCCACATTTGCCCGTTTGAAAAGCAGCACGCTTTACAAATCACATTCCAAACCAATTTGCGCTCCTCGGGATTTCCGGGAGAGCTTGTATTTTTTTTTTGTGTGTGGGTGTGTGTGTGTGTATGTTATATTTTTTTTCTTTTGTATCGCCTGAAAATAAGCCCCCAGAACACGACCCGACAGAAGACCATTAAAGCCCGCGGTACTCTCCTTCAAACGTGGGAGCGATAGAAAAACCTCCTCTAGTGTTACATCTTTTCTACTTTATTACAAGTCTTGTGGGAATAAAAAAAAACGGGGGTCCGCCGCTCTGCCGCTCTGCGGCGGTGGCTATCTGTTTACATTTTCTTTACGGGACTATATTGGAATTATAATTGTGTTCTACGCTAGCTTCTTTCCGCGCTCGCCTCTGTTTAAAGGTCCCGTGGACCTGCTGAGATGAAGAAAAATAGAGGCCTTCGGAGAGATTCGATTACTGGGGAACAAAATGCACCTGCACCACGCCGACGCCGCCTTCGCTCTTTTTCCTGCAGGTGGCAATCTCGTGGGACGCTGACACGTCAGGGTTGCTGTAAATGTTTTGTTTTTTTGGGGGGGATAAGAGTTTGGAGGGCAAAGAGAGACTTGAAAGGCATCGAAATGGGATCCTAGCGAAGTTAAGAATTCTTAAATTGGCTTAAATTTGCATTATCACAAGTTTTTAATGATGTATAGAATATTAAATGGTGAAGGTTGAAGTTTATTATATGGAACGATTTGCCTCTGCATAGTTGAAATTGAGGAAGGAAAGACAAAAGATGCTGGTAGAGGGATTATGACTTATTGGAATAGTCGATACTCGTTGTGTTTACGATGCGGCGAGTTGGAAGACGAAATTGAAAACGGGAGAGGAAGTGTCGAAAAACTGAGATTTTGCCATAAAAGTTTGTGTTTTAGTGGTCCCGAAAAACATGTTTCCTATGAGATTTAGCCATAAAAGTTTGTGTTTTAGTGAAGCTCAATTGATCAAATTCAGTAAAGTAGCCCCTGAAGTGATAGTTTGACTTTAAAATTAGATTTTTAAACCAAAAATGCAGATGTTCTGCGTGTTTTAAGAGATAGTAATTTCCTGTGCCATTTTCGTGGCTCTTTTCGTGAATTTCAAAATAATTCTTTGAATTGGTCAGGGACAAAACCTCATCCAAAAATCCTTCATCTTCAATTCTTTGCACATGTACAATGGTGAAAAGTCCAATTTTCCCCAGATCAGACTTTTGTCTCGTCACTGAATCTCGACTTTGCTTATGAAACGTCATGTTTTAAAATGGAAATGGCTTGCACCACTACATTGTAGGGGAGAAGGTATTGTGCATTTAGAACAGACAGTGAATTCAATCAGAAAGTGAGGCGTTCCCTGTGTACTTTTTGGTACTCAAGGTTGTTGTAGGTCAACGAATTGATGCGCTGCCCAGATGCACTTCCTTTGATGCAGATTGTGTAGTGCTCACTTTAAGTGTGGATCTTAAAGGCGCGCATTAATTTACTGCTGGTTTGAATGCCGCCTTTGATTTATAATTCAGCGGCGGGATCCCGACGCCGGAATACACTAAACAGGGGCAGGCCTCAGACTAACACCATGGCCATTAGAATAAATAAAAAACGGATTTTTGCCATCAACTTTTACGGCCAAGCTCAAGCCGCAAGTAGCAGGGTGATCTTTTTACAATTTATCGTAATTCAGTGTATGTAAGGCAACTTGTTTACGTGGTTGCAAATTCATAGCAATTGCTGTATTTTCTGCATTATGATGTACCGGAGTATAAGGGGGACCTTCAATGAATGTCCTATCTTGAAATTTGTTTCATATAGAAGTAGTAATAGAGGTGGCACTAGGGGATTGTGTTAGAGGGAGATGTAGTATTAGTACTGGTAACAGTATTAGTAATAGTGGTGGCGATAGTAGTAGTAGTAGTAGTAGTATTAGAGGTAGTAGTGGTAGTGGTCGTAGTCATAGTCGTAGTGGTCGTAGTAGTCGTCGCAGTAGACAGTGGTTGTAGTAGACGTAAAGGTAGTCGTAGTTGTAGTGGTAGTGGTGGTAGTAGTGGTCATGGTGGTATTAGTAGTTGTAGTGGTAGTAGTGGGCATGGTGGTATTAGTAGTCGTAGTAGTAGTAGTCGTAGGGGTAGTGGTAGTAGTAGTAGGGGTAGTGGTAGTAGTAGTAGTAGTAGTAGTGGTAGTAGTAGGGGTAGTAGTAGGGGTAGTGGTAGTAGGGGTAGTGGTAGTAGGGGTAGTGGTAGTAGTAGGGGTAGTGGTAGTAGTAGTAGGAGTAGTGGTAGTAGTAGTGGTAGTAGTCGTAGGGGTAGTGGTAGTAGTCATAGGGGTAGTGGTAGTAGTAGTGGTAGTAGTCGCAGGGGTAGTGGTAGTAGTAGTGGTAGTAGTCGCAGGGGTAGTGGTAGTAGTAGTAGGGGTAGTGGTAGTAGGGGTAGTGGTAGTAGTGGTAGGGGTAGTGGTAGTAGTAGGGGTAGTGGTAGTAGTAGTAGTAGGGGTAGGGGTAGTGGTAGTAGTGGTAGGGGTAGTGGTAGTAGTGGTAGGGGTAGTGGTAGTAGGGGTAGTGGTAGTAGGGGTAGTGGTAGGGGTAGTGGTAGTAGGGGTAGTAGTAGTAGTGGTAGTAGTAGTAGGGGTAGTGGTAGTAGTAGTAGGGGTAGTGGTAGTAGTAGTAGGGGTAGTGGTAGTAGTAGTAGGGGTAGTGGTAGTAGTAGTAGGGGTAGTGGTAGTAGTAGTAGTAGTAGTAGTAGTAGTAGGGGTAGTGGCAGTAGTAGGGGTAGTATTTTAGTTGTGCCTTATAGTGCGTAAATACGGTTGATAAAGTTTTCTAGGATTACTTTGGTAGAATCACCCGAGGTTTGGTTTGCTTTTGAAAAAACAGATTACTTTCACGTAGATATTACCCAGCCAATTCCCCCTAAGTATGAATACATAAGTAAAAAATGATTGAACTTAAAACAATAGTAATTATAATATATTCATCATGACCTAATATTTCCAATAACGTATTCACATATGATATCTAAAGCCCCTAAGAAAAAAACAGTCATAATGTGAAGAAAGAATACGGCTAATGAAATGTATTCATTTATTGCTTTACTTTGTTTTCTAAGATTAAAGTCGCGCCCTTTCACCTCAAGGGGGCCTCATGCATTAGCCTCATTTGCTTACGTAGTGCGACAGCACTGCAACTTGTAATGGAAATGTTCACCAAATGTCATTTTGCCGAGATAAACTGGTTCGGAAGTCCGATTTTTTTGTCGCCAGTGACAGCCAATCGTTTCGAGTCTTTTAATCACGACTCGGGCTTTGCTAAATGTCGTGTTTCTCCGTGAAAATGACTTTTTTTTTTGGAGGGCTTGAGCTTTTTATTGCCGAGCCGCCACCAAGCCAATTGGTCACGTTCCACAAACACAGCATAAATATTGCAACTCAATATGGAAAACTGGCACCAAACGCCAACCTCATTTGCCCTCGTGTCGCTGTGCGGCCGACTGTGCGCTTGTAATTCGTATCCCTGACATTTTTTTTTTCGGAATTAATTAAAAAAAAGGCGGCGAGAGAGCCCAAGCACAGGTGGCGCCAGCGAGAGCCGCTCACTCACGTCCATTTTGCTGATGACTTGTAATTGTATTCTTGTTGTTATTTGCGGCGACATTTCAATGAGATGGCTTCTCCGCCTCTTCTTCTTCTTTTTTTTAATTTCCATAATACAATTTCCACTCTAATATGACTCTGTCAATAAGTAATTACTCGCTCGGTAAATTGCGGCGCACAATGTTCATCGGAGAGGAGAAGATCCATATCGGTGGTTTATTTGCATAATGCAAATTAATCTTTGAAGGGGAAAAAAACAACAATTAAAGATGTGTGCAACAAGGAATTGGCATGCCAGCCCTCCGTGACAAATTTTCAAAATGGTGATGTTTTTGACACAATGCTCTGCCCTGATTGGTGCTCGTTTGACGACTTTGAAACTGTTTTTTTTGGGTTATGTATTTAAATTTGTTTACATTACATACAAATGAGCTGGCCAAAAAAAATCATACATTGGAATATTCTGGGAGAAAAAACGTAATATTACGAGCTAAAAATGGAAATATGATGACCAGTGAATAAGAAATTGTACCATTACAAGATTCAAATTGTAATATTAGTTTTACTAATTTTTATGTTTGTGTATTTTTAACTTAGTTAATTAAGTTTTGGCGACATCAAATATTTTTTTAGCTTTTTGCTTAATATTAGGAAATTGAAGTGATATTGGAATTTTAAAAAGACATGATATTATGAGATCGTAGTAATTTTGAAAATTATTTGGTTTAAAAGGCTTCAAGTCAACACAATATTTTGCATAATATTAGGAGATTCTTAGACATTTTAAGACCGGTAAAACCGGAAAATATAATGTTGTCTATAAACAATGAAACACCTAATTTGTATTAAAGTCTCAAAATGCTTTGTTTACCATATTACGCCATGATACGTTAACTGTCGTTGGTTTCATATCTGTCAACCTCGGCCAATTGTTCCCCTCATTAATATTGCGATTCCACTTATTAAGCGATTTAAAAAAACGTACAAATGCAACGAGCCCCAAATTTACTCTCATAGGGCACACTTAAAACTCTAAAATTTTCTTCAAAGTGGACTCAGTGACCAATCAGTAAGAACTAAAATCAAGATTCTGAAAATGTCCCTGTATGACGCTGACAGCTTGACTTTCTGAGAACATTGCTTGCTGACACGCTATATTTATAATGTCAAAAGTCCAAAGTGTGAAAGGGGAATGTGTGAGCGCATATTATGCTTAACGCATGACAATATTAGCAGTCGACAATGACATGTTCGTCTGCTACCAGTGGCCGAGACGATCCGGATTAGAGCCAAAATGGGTAAAACAAGATCGATTTTACAAAAAAATTACTTTAAAAAATCTCGTACGAAAGTTGTTATACGGGTGGGCCGCAATAACATCAACTCGATCTCATGTGGGCCGGACCATTTTAGATACAATATTTAGATTTTTTTAATTGGATTATAAGAACTGGATCAAAAGCCCTAAATATTCAGTATTTTTATAGATATAAAACTGTTTATTTGAACTTTTTTTCTTAGTAAGGGAAAACATCTAATAATCATTTGTTTTTCATTTCAAATGGAAACATGTTTTCTTAATTATATTCAATATTAAAGTGGAAACCGAAAATATTTTTATATATTTATTTTTAGATTTTACAAAATGCTTTTTGACCTAAAAATACCAAAAGAAAAAAAATAGATAAAAAAATTGCAAATATTGATTCAAAAAGGGGAAAATCAGGAAATATAATATACATCTACAATCTTCATTTGAATTTGATCCTAAAACAGAAAGTTGACACATGATTTACTTCTCCCGGGCAACACAAAATAATGTGGCGGGCCAGATTTGGCCCCCGGGCCACCACTTTGACACATGTGGCCTACACAATTTGAAATGATTAACAAAAACGTATGAAATACGGGAAAAACGTATATGTTGGCAAGTATGCGGTTTCTTAAGAGATGTTCCCTAGTGGTTGGATCAAAATGCAGTACATTGTAGTTATGCTAGCAAGCAGTGGTCTATTCGGCTTAGAAAAGAAACAAGAGTCGCTCCCTTAAAATCCCCAGCGGCAGTTTGGTTGTGCTCATTTAGTTTCCCGCGCAAGGACTCCGTGCCGCCTTTTTGCAACTAATCAACTGATAAGACCAAAGGCCTTTTTGCATAGCCCGTGGAGGATGAAAAGCCCATTCCTAATGGTCATTAGGAGCAATTACGTTCAGTAACAGGCAAGTGTACTCGCTGAACGTGGACCCCGAACGCACCACCGGAGCATCTCGAGAACTTGCTAGCTTTTATTTCAAGGCGGATAAGCTTTGTTTCCTGTCTGAATGGGGCTATTATTGCGATGTGATAGGGCCAGCTCAAATCAAACAGGCGGTAGTGAAGCATTGCTTTTGTCTAAACCAGGGTTTGGGAACCTATGGCTCCCGAGCCGTATGTGGCAAACATGCAAGTTTAAAATATGGTGACAGAGCTGAGTCCCGAACGCACCAATAGGAGCGTCACGCGGGCACTGTAGTGTTGACACTACCTCTAGCATTGTTAATTCTATATATATTTTTTGTTTTTTTGCATGTATACTCTCATTGATACTAATTGATACAGATACTCATTGATTTGGATACTCTTGGATACTCTTGGATACTCTTGGATACTCTTGGATACTCTTGGATACTCTTGGATACTCTTGGATACTCTTGGATACTCTTGGATACTCTTGGATACTCTTGGATACTCTTGGATACTCTTGGATACTCTTGGATACTCTTGGATACTCTTGGATACTCTTGGATACTCTTGGATACTCTTGGATACTCTTGGATACTCTTGGATACTCTTGGATACTCTTGGATACTCTTGGATACTCTTGGATACTCTTGGATACTCTTGGATACTCTTGGATACTCTTGGATACTCTTGGATACTCTTGGATACTCTTGGATACTCTTGGATACTCTTGGATACTCTGATACTTTGATAGTCATTGATTATCAACAGTGTAACAATGTTTTAGCAGAATTCTTGGACTTTTTGGACTTTAAAGGGGGTGAAATGACAAAAAAATGCACACACTAATTTCTTTGAACTTTTTCGTATATCGCGGCCATGTTTGGTCTACATTAACAGCAATATTCGAGGGATTACTGTATACGGATGTACTATTTTTCCCTCCTTAATATTATTCCGATGTATCAGGACATTGTTATTCTCAACTGGTGAAAATAACAACACGAACAGAGTGTTTTCAATCCACAAAAAAACTCGATAATTGACCTGAGACAACCTTTTTTAAAAATCTTCACAAACGTAAGGACGGTCAATTCTGAAAGACTCAGTGTCTCCTGGGAGGATGTCTCCCATCTCAAAGTGGGCTACTGTGCTATTAGCTGATGAAGACCACCGGCATTGTTGTGTGGAGGCAGCAATATTTTAATGGCTCTTCCATGGTGAAGTGGGATGGGTATCCTTATACCGTCCATTTTGGTTTCCAGTCACCAAATGTCCAGATAAGAAAAGAGGACATGATCTCTTCTATTATTTTTTTAGAGGAACTCAGCCCAAATTTTCTGTTCCTAACTTGGAAATCCTCACTTTACGTATTTCGGGAAACCAGTTTCAAACGACTCAAGGAAAACAATGAAGTCTGAAAGCTGAATTATCTCACCTTACTCCGACACCCCACACACACACGTCTCCTGAATGGAGCGATGCACAAGCTGAGTCAGCTAATTGGAAGGAGGCGCTGGCTAATGCAATGCATGCTGGGATGGATTTACACCATCCAGGCTCGCATGCTGTGTCCTCAAGATGCCTTTGACCACCACCAAGTCCGTTGGCAAGTCGGCATTTTTGAAGTCAGCTAAACACTTCCTTTTGTTCGTGTTGTTTGTTCTCGCTCTTCTCAGCACCAGTTGCTCGTCTTCTTTTCTTAACGCGCTTTTTAACTGTCGTCTCAAAAACCACACGGGTGGTGAACCGGCGTAGATTTAAGATTTAAGATTCCTACGTGAGCTATTTGGATTTTTTTTACAACCATTGACGATGATAGACACCCGATCCCGTGGGTGTTTTTATCTGTTATGATTAGAAATGACGAGGAGGGTGACAGCCAATGAGTTATCATGTTTTCTCGAATATAAGCCGCCTCCGCGTATAAGCCATACCCTTAAGATTGCCTTAAAATGGTTGAATTTTACAATTTCTCTCGTATAAGCCGCCCCTGATTCACAATTTTCACCTCCATATTCATGGAAGTCGCCTCCACATATAAGCCGTACCATTAAAATTGCCTTAAAATGGTTGAATTTTACAATTTCTCTCGTATAAGCCGCCCCCGATTCACAATATTGACCTCCATATTAATGGTTATAATAGGGAGTACAAATGTGGTACTTTGAAGGGAAAATCTTGAGAAAAATCATCGCACGTGGTATTTCTGAAATACTGTATGAATCGAAATGATTGGCTACTGGATTGCACATTTCGAAAGGGTGTGGCCTGCACATACACAAATTCAAAAAGGAAGTCACGTGAGCAGTACAACCAGGAAGTGTAGTAAATAGTGGTCAGGTTTGTCATCCCTAGGTAAGATAGCGGCGCCCTGAGCGACCAATAGCAGGCACAAGCAAGTGAGTTTTTCACATTTTATGTAAGATACGTTTTTTTTTTCCTGAATTACATCCATAGACATTTAAATATTATTTTTTAGCGTTTTATCTGTTTATCTTTTCTCGATTTTGAAATAAATGACCATATTTTTTTAAAAATAGAGAGAATGCAATGGCCAAATTGAAATCCTTCCACTTGTTTAATAGATGATCAAAATCAAGTTTAAACAAAATGATTGTGATTTAAAATTCAGCCTATTAAATAAAAGGGGCCCACATTGACAATTTTTTCCAACCACTAGCCAACAAACCCCTTCCCTTTTCACAGCTGCCCCTTTCCACGATGTTACTAAAATTGCTCCATCTATTATTTATAAGAACGGAAAGTCTTTCTTGGAGTGCAACATTTCATTAAACGCCAATAAAGCGGCGGGTTAAAAAAAGGTGGGCCAACGATGTAAGCGCGGAAACCCACTCGACGGGGGGTCCAGCGGCCACGCAACAACAACAACAACAACGAAAACAACAAGCGTTCGTGGCAAAGATGAAGGCAATTAGCACCATTTAAAAAACAGTTAAAAGCTTCTCACATGTTGCTGGCGTCGAGTACACGCCGTCCCTCAGCACCTCGTTACCAGCCAGGAGGGAAAAGGGGCGGGGCTGGAAACGGGGGCCAAACACTCTACTGCCCGTGTTTTAGATGTGGCCCTGGCAAACAATGCTAACGCCTAGCGCCAGGATACTTTGCGGAACAATTTCGACATGCATACACACGGCTGGCTTGCTCATTAAGCATTCATGATTCATCTGGATTTTGTATTATAAGCGTTTGAATTTTTCATGCAATTCTTCTTTTCCGGATGCACACACACACAAACACACACAAATCGTAGCACGCCGCACACACGGAGATTTAATCAAGCGCCGCAGGAGAAGAGAAAGTGTCACTTTCACACAGGAGGAGACTTCAATCATCACCCGGCACCCCCATACAAAAAAACGACAGGCGCCGGCTTTGTCCGAGGGGTGCTGGTGTACAAAGTGGTGTACGCGCGGGTGAATTTTGAAGCGATGGGGCATCGGGGTGTAATTGAATAAATGAGGTTTTGTTGGCACTTGAATTAAATTTTCCCCTGAGAGGCGTTTCAATGATTGACGTGAAATTGACTGTTTTGTTAGAACTCAACGACAAACAACTCTTTGAGACTTGGACCGTTCGGTATCCATTTTGGTTCAAGCAGCCATTTGGGGAGCGGGATTTGAGGATTTGATCTTTGACCTTTGACTTTGAGCCCTTTGGTTTTGATCTTTTTGGCCTCAAGGAAAGTTATTTAAATAAATTAAAGGCAGCATAAGAATGAAGCATCTATCAGAGGGTTAAGAAGAACTTTGATTTATTTATTGTTTACATTTTTTGAGCTAATGTGGCGAGAATAAGGCAACTTTCTATATTATTTCAAGCACTTTCAATGACTAGCATCTACTACCATCTAACATCTTTAATAATGTATTTTTGAACTAAAGCGTGTTATTGCCTGATTTAACTGTCTAAATATTTATTCTTACATTATTTATATTTATATTTGCAGATCTCACATTTTGGATATAGATAATAACATTTTCAATTGTAAACAACATGAGCCAAAATGTTAAACATATGTTTAACATATGTTAAACACCTGGTCTTAGTAATTACTATATTTGTTTTCTAAATATTCATAGCATCTTTTTTCATTGATATCTATAATGGAGTAAACAATCATTAAAATGTTAATGAAAACAATGATTGCACTGGATTATGGTCAACAAAAACCCTAAAAAATCTGTTTCATGTGTCCCACAATTGGCTAACATCCAGTTCAGGGTCTGTCAGGGTGCCCGTAGTTAACTGGGGTGGCTCAATCACCCCCGCGACCCTCATGAGAATAATTGGTTCAAAACAAGATGAATGAGATTTTTTTTAATTCATAGCGTTTAACTCGTATTGATTGGCCGGCCAGCAATTAAGGGAGTTTCCCAACTGGTGCCCATATTTAGATGATGCTCCAGCACCCCCTGCAACCCTCATGAGAATAATTGGTTCAGAAGATGAATGATTTTTTTTGTAATTCATAGTGTTTAACTCATATTGATTGGCCGGCCACCAATTAAGGGAGTCCCCCAACTGGTGCCCATATTAAGATGAAGATCCAGCACCCCCTGCGACCCTAGTGAGGATAAATGGTTCGGAAAGTGAACAAAAAAATAACTCATTCCCTTTTCCAATGAGCATAATTGATTTAAGGAAAATGATATTTTAACATGAATCCTCATGCTTGACTGCTTGACCAATCGCTTGCAACCATCGCAATCCAAACGGATTGGTCTTCACCCACGACAGCCAATGAGCACGTCCTAAATGGTTAAAAAGCGGGAGACTTGTAACCTAGCGATGCATTTGCCCACACGGGTTGGATAAGAGCCCACCCGGGAGCGGGCGCGTGGGCAGAGGCCCCCTTTGGCCATTATTTCGGCTGGCCTTCTCGTGGCGTCATTAAAGCGAAATAATTCATCCACACGAAAAGGTCAGCGACGCGTTAAGACAGCGGCGAGCCGGGAAAGACGCCGAGAAGGTGGAAGTCGCCGTCAGTGATTGAGGTGAGCGACCCTCGCCACTGATGATCATCACCATCTTTAATCGCAGGCCAGCGTGCTGATCTTCAATGAAATGTCACACACACACACACACACACACACACATCCCACCATCTACAATACACGTGTGCTACTGGCTAAGTCAACAACAAGGTGCATTATGGGCCGGAGAATGAAAGTATAGGAAGGCAACATAAGAACAGAACGGCAGCCAATTAGAAGGTTTCAAATGATAATAATAATCTCCATTTAAATGATCACATGTGAGCCATTAAGGCCTTTTGAAATTGCTTCATCTGCTAAGCTCTCATTTTATATTCTTTTTTTTTCCGACTCCAATCCCCAGGCACGGTTTCACTTAGCTATTTGAATTTGTAGCTGTAGACTCACAATGGTTTTAAGTGGTGGTGTGAAATGTGCCGCTCGTGGGCCAGGAGTGGTCCGCGAGGGGGTCATTCATACTGTACATACCGTAGAATTGAATATCTTATTTTTTCCAACAAAAAGTGCCGTAAAATCAGAACATTGTGGGTTGTGTGATTAAAAATCATTGAATTTTACAATTTCTCGCGTATAAGCCGCTCCCTGGTTCACAATTTTCACCTCCATATTCATGGTTTTAATAGGGAGTACAAATGTGTTACTTTGAAGGGAAAATCTTAAGAAAAATCATTGCACATGGTACAACCAGGAAGTGTGTCCATAGGGTTCTAGTTTTCACCAAGTGTCTGGGTGCAATAATAGCATGAGATACACATTATGCTGTTATCAAGACTGATATTTTAATGATAGATCGCAACACCTTTGATCAGCTTTCCCAACTATTGGGGTGTGCTGACATGGTAAACGTTACGAACACATGTATCAAGGCTACTCGCGTCTGGTAAGATGACGGCACCCTGAGCGAGCAATGGCCGGCACACGTTTTATGGAAGCTAGTTTTTGTCTTGAATTTCATTTATAAACGTCAAGATAAATTTTGTTTAGTTTTTTTACCTTTTATCTTTTTTCTATTTTGAATTTGCAGTTCCGTGCATATCAAGTCTAATTTGTGCGCATATAAGCCGTACCCTTGATTCAGTCATCATTTTTTTGAGTTACAAATACGGCTTATATGCGAGAAATATGCATGAATCTGCACGCCAAATCTGGCCCGCCGCATAATTTTGTGTGGCACGGGAAAGTAAATCATGAGTGGCGACTTTCTGTTTTAGGATCAAATTAAAATGAAGGGTATAGATGTATATTAAATTTCCTGATTTTCCCCCTTTTAAATCAATAATTGTCATTTTATAATCATTTTTTTCTGTGTTTTCAGTTCAAAAATAATTTTGTAAAATCTAAAAATATATAAAAAAAGCTAAAAAAAAATACATTGTTTTCGATCTATAAAAAACTGAATATTCAGGGTTTTTAATCCAGTTCTTTTAATCAATTTATAAAATAAAAAAAATCTAAATATTATATCTGAAATGGTCCGGCCCACTTGAAATCAAGTTGACGTTAAAGTGGCCCGCGAAACAACCCGAGTCTGACACCCTTGATGTACACAATGGCATGTTAACAATGTCAAGTCTAATTTATGCGCATATAAGCCGTACCCTTGATCCAGTCATCTTTTTTTTTATATAAATACGGCTTATATGCGAGAAAATATGCATGAATCTGTGCCGCGAACCTAACTGAGTTTGACACTATGTACACAATGACATGTTAACAATGTCAAGTCTAATTTGTCCGCATATAAGCCGTACCCTTGATTCAGTCATCATTTTTTTGAGTTACAAAATACGGCTTATATGCGAGAAATATGCATGAATCTGCTCCGCGAACCTAACTGAGTTTGACACTATGTACACAATGGCATGTTAACCAATTTAATCTACACAGTTATATTTGATGCAACTTGATGGATTCTTAACCAAGCAGAAAAAACGCTCAATGTTTATTTTTAATACTCTCAGTCAGATCACTTTGAACGAATAATTACATCCAGTTGTTCAATTTCAGCGAGCGCTCGAAGAGGGTTTAAGTCGTGCTAAATGCATCTTTGGAAGCTTTTGAGAGCATATCATGCAAACAAAGACACAGCCGTGATTACGTCTGCCAAGGAAGGGGTTTTAGTCGCCTTGTTTGTTTGTTCGCTATACTGTACTAAGGGATTATGGGTAAAAACGCTCCGCCGATTTACGCCAAAGTTGTGGTGCCAGGGAGGGATTACGTTTTGACCGCAATTGCGACCGGTTTTTGAGATCATAGTGGTTCACGTGGAACAGGAAGCTATTTTTTTAAATGGTCGATACACCTGTCAGTGGTGACATTGTGACCAGGGTGAACTTTACGCGGGTTGCAATGACATTCTTCCTGTCGTTATCACCCGCAATGTCATACTTTAATGTAATTGCCCATGCGTTTTGTGTCCTACGGCAGCCATTTTTTTTAGCACCGGGAGAGTTCGCAGTGCTCGCATGACTGAAAACGCGGGTTTGCAAACTACGACCTGCGGCCCAGTTTTTATTGGCTCACGTGAAATGATAAAAATAGAGTTTACATTCTTAAACAATGTTTTTGCATTATTTCCAATCAATGTAAGAAAACAAGTCTAATTTCAGTATTTTGTTTTAATAAATAAATAATATCAACTCTAATGTGATTTCTGTGACTTTTGTGGTCACGGGACGTTTTGTCTTTGTTCTAGAAAGTTTGTTTTAGGGATGTTAATTACGGCTGTCTAGCGATTAAAATGTTTAATCGTGATTAACCGCGTGCAGTCTATGGTTAACGTCTGAATAAAAGATTTTATACGTTTTGCAATATCTTTATACCTCAGCATTGAATCATCTTTCACTAGAAACACTAGAAAGAGTTGAAATACTTGTTTTAAAGAAATAATTTCCGCATCGTAGACGTATTGATTAAATGCCCTTATGCCCATTTTTCTAATTCATTAGAAAAGTAAACATTTATTTTCAATCAAATTTCATTTGTATATTTTTATAATGATTACAGCTTTGCTATTACTAGCAATCATTGAAAAAATGAAACATTATGAACAACAACATTGCCTCCTTATTTAATTAGTTGCCATCCACAATCACATATGCCTAATCAATTTGAACTGGGAGGGATGGCAGCCAATGATCACTGCCATACCTCCCAGTTCAAATTGATTGGGATAACTACAGCGCTGAGCATGACCAATCACTGTTACCCACCCCACTTTTACTACTTTGACATCTCTCACCACAAAGGTACTGCAAAAAATAACATGTCATCATTGCTTTTTTTCCCCAAGAAGTCAAAATCGTGTTTCTGTGGCGAATTCTTGTCGTGGCCGCCAGCTCTCTTGTGCGCGCATCAGTTGCAATAATAATTTAACGAGAAAGCGCTGCCATTCGCTGGACTCCGGAGTCCCCAAGCCAAATAATAAGCTATCCTTTATTACTCACATCTGCGGCCCGGTGTGATTAAATCCAGGTTGTCACATAGAGTTGCGTGTTGACTTCCCGACGGCATTGCTAATTCGTCAGACCCTTTCGACGCAAACTCGCAGTTTGTCGTGTATAGCGTTTGACAAGTCCTCATGCACCCCCAACTTCCCGCCCACCGGCCGCACTGCTGGGCTGTGTGGGGGTGGATCATTTAGTCTGCTAAATCATCTGGCACTCTGCCTTGAACTTTGCTCCGACTAATTTATAGGAATTAAAGCAGATCACCTGACACGCTCGCCTGATGCATCGCTTTGCCTAAATAAGCTTGTTTTCATTGTGGATTATACAGAAGGGGTGCGCGATATTCTATCTAATTTGTCACAATGTAGGTCATTTCATAACACAAAAGCCATATGCTGAGATATAATGTAAGTTTAAAAAATTCAAATATACTATGACTTCTTTTGTTAATGCTAAGAAAACGAACTGCCACACTACAAAAGCTAACATAAGATATGTCATTTAAATAAGAGACATTCATTAGCCATTATCAGAGCAAGGGTTGGAGGGTGCTGGAGCCTATGCCAGCCGACAAAGAGCAGTAGAGCAAGGGTGGGAGGGTGCTGGAGCCTATGCCAGCCGACAAAGAGCACTAGAGCAAGGGTCGGAGGGTGTTGGAGCCTATGCCAGCCGACAAAGAGCAGTCAAGCAAAGGGTCGGAGGGTGCTGGAGCCTATGCCAGCCGACAAAGAGCACTAGAGCAAAGGGTCGGAGGGTGCTGGAGCCTATGCCAGCCGACAACGAGCAGTAGAGCAAGGGTCGGAGGGTGCTGGAGCCTATAGAGAATTGCTGTTGTGAGGCTCCAATGGGAAGCCAGCAGTGTCAAGCAGGACGCATGACAATTTTAAAATAAAATAACAGATACAGGAAATGTATTAACGTTTTGAGCATTACCTATTTTATATGATATTGTTTTTGTATGTTGGAGCGGTCGCTAGCATGTCAGTGTTTCGCAAGTTTAAAAAATGTAAGTAGAGGTATTTGTAAGTAGAGGTATTCGATAGTAGAGGTATTCGTAAGTAGAGGCATTCGTAAGCAGAGGCATTCGTAAGTAGAGGTATTCGTAAGTAGAGGCATTCGCAAGTAGAGGCATTCGCAAGTAGAGGCATTCGCAAGTAGAGTTATTCGTAAGTAGAGGCATTCGTAAGTAGAGTCATTTGTAAGTAGAGTGATTCGTAAGTAGAGGCATGCTTTTGTATTTTCAACGAGTACATTCAGCTAGTTATTGTATGTTTTTCCACGGAATTGTAACCAATAATAATTGCGATCACAAGACAGCTTTTGAGCCAAGGTGCGGCATCATGTTTTGTATTCACCGCCAGACCTTGTACACCACCTTCACACTAATCTGGTCCCAACAGCTCAATCCCTGCCTGTGTTTTATGACACTTTCCTGATATAACCGATCCCCGGCGGTATGGGCGATAGGCCACACAGCCTCGGGGGGAAAAAAAGAAGGCAGAGGAACGAGGAGGTTATTTCCCGTTAAATCACACAAGAGGCGGGAATGAAGATCTAAGACAGCGGATACTGAGATTGCACCGGTGGGTGCCCAAAAAGATATTGTGGATGTGAACACAAACAAAATAAAACAAAATATGAATGAAATTCTGGTAAACACTGATGGGACTCACCCACCTGCATTCAACAAAAATAAATAAAAAACGGGAATCCTCTAGAGCAGGGTTGCCAAATGAGTTTGGTTGCAGACCCAGATTCTTGCCAACTAGACCTCATGTGGGCTGGACCATTTTATTTTTGGCCCAAAAAGTTAACTTACTCACCGTCATTGATGTTTTTAGAGTGTTATCCAATCTTTTTTGACTGGGAGGGGCGGATGTTATGTTACGTTCATTCAGTATTAACAGTTCACTGATAACATATCTGGCAACCTAGGCCAATTGATCCCCTAATTAAGCGAGAAAAAACCTTACAAACATATTTACTTACAAAGGGCACTCTTAAGAGTATAAAACTTTCCCCCAAAGTGGACGAGGCGCCCAATCAGTTGGTGCGCCTTGTGTAGGCAAACATTTTAAAATTCTGTAGATGTTGCTAATGATTAAAATGTTGCTTACTATTGTTACTTTAATGTATGTTTCTTCTTGGTTTCTGATCAAATATAAAATTGCCCTCCTGAAAATGTGATTTATACTCCAGTGCGACTAATATCTATTTTTTATTCTTCGTTTTGTATTTTTTGTTAATAATTGCAATTTCCCCTTGTTAAATTATTTAAATCGTATAATGTGGCACATATTTACTCACATAGGGCGCACTTAAAAATCTAAAATTTTCTCCATAGTGGACAGGGTGCCCAATTTCGGTGCACTGAATTTAATATTCTGTAGATGTCGCTGTATGACGCTGACAGCTTGACTGTCTAGGTACATTGCTTGCTGACACGCTATATTTATATAGTCAAAAGGCATGACAATATCAGCAATTGGCGAAGACGTTTTCGTATGCTTCCAGTGACCGAGACGATCCAGATTAGAGCTAAAATCGGTAAAACGAGATCGGTCTTCCCCCCCAAAAAATATATTACTTTTTAAAGAAAAAAAAAAAATCATATAAAAGTTGTCATACGCTGTACACAATTTGAAATGATTGAATAAAGGTATAAAATGACAGGTACAGTGGTACCTCGAGATACGAGCTTAATTCATTCCGGGACTGAGCTCGTATGTCAATTTTCTCGTAACTCAAATGAACGTTTCCCATTGAAATGGACTAAAAACAAATTAATTTGTTCCAACCCTCTGAAAAAATACCAAAAACAGGATATCGGATTGGAAAAAATGTTTTATTTGTTCTAATTCGCCGAGTAGTATATATAACTCTCGTATTAGCGATCGCCTTGCCATTCACACTGACTAACAGGAAGAAAAAAACACTGAAAAAATGCAACGCTCCGCCCAGTGCTCGTAGAGACATTACACGAGGGAGTTGTGACCAGAAAGACAATGGCCATAATGTTCTTTTGAGCAGCCCCTCGCATCCGCTGTCTGTTCGTATGTCAAAATTTATCTCGTATCTCAAGATAAATATTTGCCCGAAATTTTACCTCGTATCTCAAATTCCCCGTATGTCGAGGTACCACTGTACATTTTCGGGTTTTTGGTGGGCTAAGTTATAGTGAGTTATAGTGCAAAATTTACGGTAGATTGCCCTTGGACAGTCGCCCGCATTGCTGGAAAACCGGCCTTAGATGACAGCCATACAATTGTTGAGTGGTCGTGGTAACAGAATGTGCCTTGAGAATAATAGGGTTCTCTGAGCCACTTGCTATTTTACCAAAAGTCTACAGACACTGTATTTATAGACTTGGCGTCCTACATCTTGGTTTCCGGGCGTGTGAAGTCTGCTCGTGGCAAAGATAAGCAACAAAGAGCCTCCAAATGTTGACTTTTATCTCTGCGAGTCATTAAGATCTCTTGGAAAAGGGAACATCTGTTAAATATGAATAAATAGCACAGAACGAGAAGCGATAAATCCAAGACTGTGATCTCTTATCACCTGATCGCCGCGGCCGGATTCTTCAACGGGAGACAAAGCGGAACGTGAGAGGGGGGAAAATGGCGTTGGCGTAGCGAGGTGGCGACGGGGATACGGATTTAAAGATGGCGTGGTCGGTAGACAGGTGTTGTGCGATTTAACCAATGGGAATGTGCTTGTTTTTGGCAGTTACACTTAAAAATAACTGAGATGTATGTCATTTCAGTCCAAAATAATGTTATCTTGGCCACGCAAAAACGATCACACGTAGCGTAATCCTGCATGTTTTGAATGTTCCGCCCTCGGCGCTATTTTTTTTTTATGTCGGTAAAATTTGATAGGCTTGGAATTGAGTCCAAGCAGAAAACAACAAATTTAAGAAGTGTGTGGAAAGATACAGGAACTGTTTTCCTTGGTTATTTTAACAGTTTTTTGGTGTTTTATGGAAAATCGGATGTATATTTTGAACTAAAGTCAGGATATTTTAAAGTGGTTTAACATGACAACGCTAACAAAAGTATCAAGAATCCATGACAAAAAAGCAACAAAAAATGTGTTTTTGGTCCTAAATCTTGGTTTGGAGTGTTTGCATTCGTAATATTGTTTTTCTCTTGTTTAAACAAGGGACTTTTTACTGTTTATATTAAATGATGCTTGCTTAATTTTTCTTTGTTTTTTTTCGGTTCAGCTTTGCTTTTACATTGTTAACATTATATATGATTTTGTGGACTATAAAATAATTTTAAAAAAACTTATTGTGGCTTGTTTTTATGAGTCATCGCAGAATGCTAATACAAA